>NC_141991.1:33012574-33262574 GCF_049901715.1 Pseudonaja textilis | reverse complement strand
GGACCAAGTAATAATTTTGAGTTCACAAACAGTTTTGAAGAAATTTGCCTGGTTGTGACTCTTTTTAACATGTCCTTGCAAAATCATTCTGACAGTTTACATGCTTCTATTCAAATCCTAGATGAATAATCCAAGAATCTTCAGCCTTGTTTTGCTATGCATAATTTTGTTTGTAAAATTACTGAAATAACATCCTTTATGTTACTAAGACATAGATGGATTATTTTATAAGAACTCTATGTGAACCTAAAGAACCTCATTTAAAACTGCTGAATTGATGAATTATTAGACCAGATGAAATTAAGTTACCTGTGTTTAATGTGTTGCCCAATAAGATATCATCTAATCTGTATATTTTAATTAGAAATCAAAATAAATCCTGGAAAACAGTATTCTTTCTTTAGTTCTTATAACTCTTATTTATTTATTTGTTTGTTTGTTTGTCAATCACATTTCTATAGCCACGAATCTCACCAAAACAAATCTGAGTGGCGCATAAGAATTAATACTTATACTTACTAATTTAATTTTACTGGATATTAAGATAAATATTACTAAACACAACATTACATTCATCTTATTTTTACTAGATTGGGCTGCTACTAAAAGTACTAAGCAAGATGTGATACAGTACTTCTATGTGTGTGTTCTAGGCGATGGAAGCGTTATGATACCACCCTCACCTATTGAGCGACTTTGTTCAGACTTTTATCCATTTCTTCTATTTTTATATGGCAGAATTATTTTGATTCTCTAATAGAACATTTCACAACCACAACAACCTGTCTGAAGTTTTTGTGATCATGTGCAATGTGATTGAGATTCAATGTCCCAGATTGTGATCAGGCACTTTACCCTGGGAATAATGCATGTGATTTCAGAAAACACATTATCTCTACTATTGCTTTTCCCAAAATAATTATTAACTCTTAAAGTTTGAGAAAAGTTGGTTGGAAATTATGGCTATGATGTTGGAAAAAAACCCAGCCATATAGGAGAGGGGGTTCAAGCATGGAATTAGCTTTGAGCCCTTGTGCAGTCACAGAAGGTCCAGAACCTATACCTCCTTAAACTCTGTAGAAACCTATCTATGTATTCCCAGTATTGGTTGGAGAAGCCCAGGGTAACCTTCTTTTAGGTGACATTCAAGATATGCCTGTTCATCAAGTATTTTTAGGATAATAGTGTATTCTAATCCAGAACCAGATTGTCTATTACATAATTATTCTTTTTCAAAATGAGCCTAGTTTTTAATAATGTATATATTTGTTTTAAGGATTTTTAAGTCTTTTTTTATGCAAACATTCAGATTTTATTTCTATACAGGCAATGAAATTACATTTTGCTCTTATGTTCATGGATCAATTTATTGATCACACCTTTGTTCCTACAATCCTAGCAACCCTTTCAGAAGTAATATTTGGCGGGGCATCTTCTCAAAGCTCCATTCTGTGACTTTAATCCATGTCTCTATAATGTCTCAGTCTTTTAAGAAAGAAAAAAAATCCTTCAAGATTTAACCATGTGTTAAATTTAAAAATGCTGAGGTTTCTCATATTCATAAGTCTACAAAAACTGCCCTGAAATATCTTTCATTAGCAAGTAGGCTTTTAAATTCCTAAATGAATTGAAATGGGGCAATATTTTGGAGTCCAAGATTCAAATGTTCTGAGAGAGGAAGGTTAGAGAAAAAAGTAGCTTACCAACAGTGGTCATTCTCTGTACTCTAAGAGTGCTTTATTGAAATCCTCTGGCCATGGCTTAAAGACATCCTACTATTGGTTGTTAGAAGATATGACTTTGTGACCCAGCCTTTTTTAATTCCCAGTGCATTGTGAAAGCAGCCTACATTTGTTCTTAGCTCTTCCAGTGTTTAATTTCTGTTTCTGTCTTCTCCTAACACAAGTCTTGGCTTTATAATGCCTCCTTCACAATCTTGATGATGACATAAGCAATTACACCCTTTGGCATAGTCTTCCTTTGGAGGTTAGATTGATGGCAACCTTGACTTCCTTTTGAAAGGCAATCAAGCAGACCCTGTAAAATCTAATATTGCCTTATTGTTGTGGGTGCAATTTGACTGATGATTCTGTAATGCTGTGATAGTGGAAATGATGGTAAAATTGATTGGCACTTTCATTGTATGTTTATTGTGGTTCATGTGAAGTGCTTCACGTTCTTTTATGGTTGTAAACATCAGGAATCTATCTATGAACACCTGATCTACATTTTGTAAAGCACCACTCTGGCATTATGTGGGTACCTTATATAATTAAATATCAGCCAAAAGAAGACCAAAACAAGTTATATTAAACACCTATTCTGTGGTCTTTCAAACTACCAGTAGACCAGTTTGTTACAAAAAAAAATGGTCCTGCAGGTTAATTTAAACTGGAATATTATTTGTTATTATTTGTTCCAAATAAGAACAAAGATTTTTTAATACTTGTGTTCTCAATATTTTTGCATGGCCATGCTTTCTCCTGTTTACTTTTTTAAAAACAAGTGTGTGAAAAACAATAGGCAAGCTTATGGAATGGTAAGGCAGAAATAGGCCATTGCAGGTTATCAGCATGCAACCCCTCCATGCTGATCATTAAGAAATTCAAATTATGCTGGCATATTATTGTACTGATTTGAGCAATAGAGGTATGCACATTTACATAGCCAAGAGGAGGAACATAATGGGTAGCTACTAATTTGATCCCTTTAAAGGTTTTTCCTGTCTAGCTGTGACGGACTCAAGGGGCGGTGCTCATCTCTGATTGTCAGCTGAGAGAGCCTGCATTCTCTGAGAAATGCTTCTGTCATCATGTAACCTGCATGAAAATATGGAATGCAGTAATTTTTCCTGCCAAAGCAGTACCTATTTATGTACTCGCATTTGTCTGCTTTTGAACTGTTGGTTTGACAGGAGCTGGGACGAGTGATGCATAGCACTCAGGTCTCAAACCCGGGCTGTCTCCTTTTCAGTTAACAAGCCTGACTCTTAACTTTGTCATGCTTTGAAATAAGTACATTTAGGATTTGGTCCTAATCTTACGAACTCATGAATAATAATTTCCAGAATGATGCCTATACTGCATATAAAGGTTACAAGATAAGGCTGCTATATATAATCAATGAAATACCCCCTCTTAATCGTGAAGGTCATTCTATTTGTTTACTAAGCAAACAGAACAATTTGGTTATTGGTCATGCTCTGATCCCCACAAGCCTTGAAAACCTTATATGTGGAAAAGTTTGTGGAATGTATAAAAGTATATGGGATGTGACACATAATGTTAAGTCTTGTGAGAAAGGTCCCCAGGTATTATTTTAGCCAACTTATGACTTAGTTTTGTACCACAGTTGAAGATTTGTTCTTTACCTGCTATGCTCTTTCAATCCTACAGAATGACTCACAAGTTTTCATGCTGTCACAATCTAACAATCTTCACAGGAGGAAAACAAAGTGTTGTGAACATTAAGATTAAAGAAATATTATAGTATAAATTCCTGGGAACTATAGACTTCTTGTATATTTACTATCAGGAACAATACACACATGAACTTATACACAGATTGAAGCAGAAGGGGAATCAAAGAGGTCAGGGGGTAATAAAATGGAAGAGGTGGATTTCAGATACTGATAATTATGTAATGATGGTATTCACTCAGAAATGAGTTGTTAAGTATGACATAGATGTTCTTACATTGGTGGGATTATTAAGATTTATAATGTTATAAATCTTTCTGTCTAATTAATCCAAGGGAAATAGAATTTGAGCTCTTGAAGTATTACAGCAATTTAACAATGACCTTTTTTCAATTATTTTGTTCAGAAATGGTAACCTCAGTCCACAGAACTATTTGCCATTTGTCAATGACCCAATATCCCTCGTTGTTTTTAATGCATCTGTGTATTTATTTATCCAAATTTATCCATTCTTGTATGCCTGTCCAATTTACAGTGAGTCTAGGCAGTGTAGAAACAAATGAAAAAGAGTCATAAAAACAATGGACAGTCTTGTCTAAAACTTATTCTAAAAAAGGAAAGTTGAAAATTGAATTACAGTTGTCCAATAATGTCAGGTCTAGCAATAATTTCTTGAGGCAGGAATGGACCACAGTCTTCTTAAATGCAGGTGGAATCACTACCTCTCTAGGGGATCCTCTGTCTGGGCCCATCCACATATCATCTCCTAGGTAGTTCTGACAAGTCACAAGCATTCTGATCTAACAGTGGCCAAGCCCACAGTTCCAAGGCCTCTCACCTTTTCATTGGGACTAAAGGGGTTGGACTGGTTGTGCAACATGCTAACCAGCGATAGGCTATTTTCCTCTTGGTTTGCCAGATAACATCTGGTGCTATGGTCAGTTTGCTGATTAATTTCTTTCTTCAGTCAATATCCAGTCACATCCATTCATGGATGGTAGAAATGAAACCATGGTCATCCATTAGGGTTGAAACATAATAAAGAAAATGAGGTATGGCAGAGATAAGTCTTCTTCTACTCCTTTTGCATCTTTGTTTCATATTCCACACATCCAGGGGTTCTGCAAAGAAATTGAGACTGAAATTATTCCTGTTTTATAACACTTTTAATGTCCATGTTCAAAGGCTAAAAGAAGATTTAACAATAGAATAACCCCCATTTAAGATCACAAATATTTAAGATTTGTAAAAACCAGACAGATACCTTGGTCTTCAACTGCAGTTAAGACACTGCGAAGTACAATTTAACTCATAGTAATTCTAGAAGTCAGACAAAGCTTGAGCACATCATTATTTAGCATGTTGCATCAGAAAGCTGGGTTATTCATCTGTTGCTGCCATTTTAGCTTGCTTGTATAAGAGTGAATTATTCTTAAAGAGAAATCCACTTCTCAATATTGATGATGTTCTAATCATTGTCTGAACTGGGATTCTTTTACGGGGAGATCCCTGTCTTTTGCTTAAAATATAGTTGTATTCCACTGGCAGATATGCCAGATAAACATTATTTTAAGTGACAGTTAAAAGTTTTCCATGCCAGTAGGTCGTACTTACAAGTAAAAAGGGGTTCTTTACTTATCAGTGGTTCTGCTAGCTGAGTCAACTTTATTCTCTTGATTTAAATTAAGCCTTCCTCATCAAAAGATCGGTACTTGATGAAGGGCTGCAAACAGCTTTATTGTCAGAAGAGCTCTTTATTTCGAGTGGAAGGTTGGAGCTGTTCCAGTCACAGATTTACCTGTTTATGCAGAGCTTAATCTGTTGCAGAATGGACACTTGCCCACAATCCGTTTGTCTGTTTACAAATGTAAGCTCCTTACCTGCAAACAGTAGAAGCAGAATTTCGCAAGGGAGGGATTCTTTAACACCCTTGACAGCCACAATACCTTCTCATGAAGAGTAACATGCTCTAAATACAGTGGATGGTCTAGGTCAGGGGTGTCAAACTCGCATTGTCACGGAGGCATCACATGACATATCGGAACTTTTTTCCCCTTTGCTAAACCATGGATGTGGCCAGCATGTGATGCATCCAGCTCACAGGCTGCAAGTTTGAAAGCCCTGGTCTGTGTGGTTATTGTCTTCTGCTGAGGGCTAAGTCAAATTTTAGGTTCAGATATATCAGGTTTGCTGTATTCTCTGGTTCTGGTTCATTTTTGGTCCTCAGTGCTATCCATGAACTATGATAAAGGGTTATTATTCTTTGCAGAATAAAAATTTACTCTGGTAAAGAGTGATGTTTTGTGTTTAGATAGTCTTAAGACTACCATGATGTATTATTGTAAGTTTGAGCAAAATTCTACATGTATAAAAGCACCTGGGGTTGTTTGCTGAAGTAAAGGATTAAGGATATTGAAAAAATGCAGCACAATGGACTTGGGTGAAATTCAACAGGAAAAATCTTTCAAGCAAAGGTTCTCTGCTCAGAATTGGAAATTGGGACATTTTCTGAAGGCTTCAAATTTCCCTGTCATTCTGCATCCACTCACAAAGTATGCTTTGACAAGGTCTACCTTTCTTTCCAGCCTTCTATTTTTAAAGCCTGACTTTCAGAGCAGGAGAAGAGATAATTTGAACTCTTGGCAGTTAGTGGCAAGGAAGAAAGACTGATTTTTATCACGTGTTTGTTCCTCAGTCTCTTTTGAAATATATAATCAATTTTAATTCTAGCTGATAAAAATCACTCCAATGCTTTAAAATCAAAAGCAACTACTATATTTAATCAGTTCTTTATTATAACTATTTGAACCTGCTTTCCAAAATAATCTTCCCAAAGCAGATTATAAGCAATATTAATACAAATATTAATATCAATATTAAAGAAATATGATTTAGTGAAATAGGAGGGAAAAATCTCATATTTCTCTGAGAGAAATTGGTTGCACTGACCTTAGTGAGAATTAGATGAAAAGGTCCATTAGCACTGGAGACACTAAAAAATGATTTGGAAGAAATACTTTGGACATTGTGCAAGAGACTCTAAAAGTGAATAGGAGAGAGATGCTGTGTTCACACAAGGTCCAAAGCACTTCTGAATTATTTTTGGAATGAGCTCCGAAGAATTCAGCTTAGCAAAATTATATGGTGGCTGTTTTTTTCTTCTTTCTTAAATAAAAAATACCCTTATTTTTTCAAGGTATAAGTAGATTCACAAATCAGAAAGTATAACATCCACTGAATTCATATTCACAATAATACAACTGTTGTAAATACATGATGGTTGCCAATCCCCCAAATTTTGATTATGTGGCCATGGAGATGCTGCAATGGTCATAAATGCAAAGACTGGTCGTAACTCACTTTTTTTCCCAGTGGCTTTGCAACTTTGAATGGTTGCTAAAATATGATGCAGTTAAACAAAAAAAAAGACCTGTGAATAATTGACTTTGCAATTATTTATTCAACAAAAAAATAGCATATGTCCCACTTCCTTCTCTGGAAGTAATAACTACATCCTTAGAAAGTGCTTGTGGAGTCAGAGCTCCTCCTGAAGCTGTGGAAATACGTTCTTTCACCCAGCTCTTAGGAAACTAGTTCTGTTCTTGCAACACTGCTTTATTACCAAAGAAGTGGACCTTTGCAACATATTCTTCCTGGAGTTGTAAAGTTGCATCTGATGCAGAATGTGGGAGTCTGGCTATTAATTGGAAAAACAAACTATTCCGAAATTGCTTCGTTGAATCCTGGGCCCAGTTGAAAGTGCTTATTTTCCCCTACAACATATTACAGACTGCCTCAACAAATCTGAGTCTGCCTTAAAATTCTGTCCATTCTTTTAAAGAATACCTACTGACAATCTCATCTGCTTGTGATGTCCATAGGATTTGATTGTGATGCCTAGGCTTTTCAAGAGTAACACATACACTCTTGGATCTTGGAGCCTTAGTGGACAACCAGTTAAATATGAGCCAGCAGTGTGCAGCAGCCAAAAAAACCCCCCCTAGTGCAATCCTAAATTGCATTAACAGAGGGATACAATCGAGATCAAGTGAGGTACTAATACCATTCTATAAAGCCTTGGTAAGACCACACCTAGAGTATGGCATCCAGTTTGGTCACCACACTATAAAAAAGATGTTGAGACTAGAAAAAGTACAGAAAAGAGCAACCAGGATGATTAGGGGACTGGAGACTAAAACATACGAAGAATGGTTACAGCAACTGGGCTTGGCTAGTCCAGTGAAGAGAAGGACCAGGGGAGACATGATAGCGGTCTTCTAGTACCTGAGGGGCTGCCACAGGGAGGAAGGGGTCAAGCTATTTTCTAAAGCACCTGAAGGCCAGACAAGAAATAACGGATGGAAACTGAACAAGGAAATAAGGAGAAACCTTCTGACGGTGAGAACAATCAACCAGTGGAACAGCTTTCCCTCGAAAGTTGTGGGAACACAATCACTTGAGACTTTCAAGAAGAGATTGGACTCCCAACTGTCAGAAATGGTGTAGGGTCTCCTGCTTGGGTGGATTATCTGATTATCTCTTATCTGTTTATCACTCTGGAATATGCTGCCCTCAGAAGTATAGTTGGACCTAAGTCTCACCTTGTTTAGAAAAGTCCTGAAAATTGTTATTGCAAGAAGCCATAAAGACCACTGCAACCACTGGTAAATTTATACTAGTTTTATGTGTGTGTGTGTATTTGTGTGTGTATGTGCATGTGTGCACACAATCCCAAAGTTTTAATGCTTGGGAATGAATGAATGAATTCACAATCACATAATAAAACAGTCTCTTTGAATTCTTCAGCCAGATCCACTGTGCTCTTTCAGAAATGCCAGTAAATTAAACATTTCAAAAATCTATTCCCATAATGGGTACTAGCCATTTTGTTTAGCTATTTTCAACAGGGAATATTAGCACACAGAGTCCAATATTTGGCTAAGATTTGGTTCTTATTGGATAGAAAACATTAGGTTTAAAATGATTAGTTGCTTACCTTTTCTGAAAATACATAGTTGTGGGTATGTGACATTAGGAAAAAGAAAAGTTGTGGGGTTTTGTTCTTATCAATTAAAACTTATTTCACCCTAATGTATTTCATTATTTAGGTTAGATTTGGCTTTGGAGGTTAGATTATTGGAGTTGGATTTACTGTTACTCAAACTGTTAAGCGATGAAAAGGGTTATAAAGTGGTCACTTACCAGTTACGTACAGCAGTTGATGTAGGCTGTGGCTGTTTCATTAGGCTATAATAACCTGATCAGTGTAGAATAAATTGGCTCTGCAAATGCTATAGATAGGCGAAAGGTTTTATATCCAGATCAGCCTCCTAAGACATTTTATGCTACCCATAAAATATATTTGTCATGTATGTGTTATATTTGGTATCTTGAAAGAAGAATCAAAACACAGATCTGTTTATATATATATATTTGTTTCCAGAGAGGAAAAACCACATTTTAAAAAACATTTTAAAAAATTAATGTTCATATAAATCCAATTATATTTTTATTTATCAGATCAAGACATTTTATTTAGAAGAAATCTGATCTCTCCAAAGGAACACTGAATTTGTTTAGTCTTGTTCAAATTTGGTATATTTTATCCTTCAATTATTTTCTTTTCCTTGATCTATAACTGCAGAATAGTAAATGAGCGAATCCATACCAACAACCGGAAAGTTGACAATTTTTCTCCAAATCTTGTGATAAATTTAGACATTCCAAATTTTATATACTTTACAAATTATTTGAAAGACTAACAGAAAGGGATTTCTAAGCTGAATAAGCAGGAATAAACAATTGTTTGCATTCACTTTGTAATATAATTGCACCACATTTCTAGTTAAAGATGCTTGACAAAAGCAAATATTATTATTTTTTCTTTTTATGCCTACATTTTGTTTAAATTATATATACTTTTCCCCTTTAAGAAGCAGTGTTGTAAAGGCACATCAAGGTACATCCGGAGTTGTCTATATTTTATGTAATTTTCTCAGCTGTTTGTCTTTTGCTGCACCAGTGATTCTCAACCAAGGCATATCCTTAGTTTTGTGTTATAGGACTTAAAAAATTATGCAGCTTGTCCTGTATTTGAAATAAAAAATGGAGAACAATGTCTGTTTAAAATCTATCTTCATTATTTATATTAAAGATCCTAGGACAGACAGATCCTGTGGGCAATCTTGGAGTCCTCCTAGACTCAATTGTGGGTCTAGGAGGAGCACATGACAGTCTTGGCTGGGAGAGCTTTCTGTTTCATGCCAGTTGTACCCCTTCCTGGATCAGAAAGCTCTGCTTAAAATCAATCAACCATGCCCTAGTCATTTCAGAGCGGACTACTGTAATGTGGTTTACTTATGGGGGACCACTGATGAGCATCCAGAAGCTCAACTGGTACAGAATGCAGAGATGGAGGCAGTTATGTGTGCTCCCAGAAGAGCATATATTGCACCTCTGCTCCATGAACAGCATTAGCAACCACTCTGTTTCTGGGTCCAGTTCAAACTTTAAAGCCCTTCATGGCATGGGATCGGACTATCTGAGAGATCCCTTTCCCCGATTACATCCACCTGTCCCGTTTGATCTGGGAGAGAAGGCATACGATTTTCCAGGGATTTATCTTTCTCTACGGAACAGTCTATTTTCCCTGCCCCTCCGCCACAAGGTCAGGTTAGCTACATCCCTGCTATCATTTTGGAAACCCCTCAAGACCTAGTCACCAGACCTGGGGATCCTAGGATACCCAAGATATTCCTGATGGCTTTATTGTAGTTGATCTTTTCATTCTTTCCTTTCATATGGTTTGTACATTTTACTTTTTTATATAACATTGTTATAAAATATAACACTATAATTTTCATAATGACATTTCTATTTTTATGATTGTTTTTGTAAATTTGTTGTTTTATTGATTGTGGAATGCTACCCAGAAGTGTTTTTTTGGGTGTGTGTGTGTGTGTGTGTGTGTGTGAAATGGGCAACCACAATATAAATGTGATTAATAAATAAATAACTATAAATCCTCTTTAAAGTATGTGTTATTTTAAATTTGCCAGGGAAATGTTTTCATAAGCTTAAGCTTCATAAACCTAAGTCATACATGTTTGATTTCTGCAATTCTAAAAATGATGTGATTTGAACCCAGTAAAGATATGGGAAGTAAGATATGCAAAAGATAGTTTACATATAGCTTTTCCATCATTTAAATATTTTAATTTAGCTTTCTAGTAATTTAATATTGTACTCAGCATTGCCACAAAGATATTGTTAAAGGAAGCTATACAGGCTATGAAACATTACCCATTAAGAAGATACCATGTCTTTAAATTATGGCAATTTCTTAAGATTTTAAAACAAAATGAGCTCTTAGAGATGTGATTAATAGCAGGGGGAGGAGGATAACATTGGGTCATCAGTGGCACTCCATTACAAAAATGGTTGAACTAATAAAGGCATTCATCTATTTGACCAATAAAGCATTTGAATGATATGCTTGTGGTTTTTGTCATACAGTACTTCCATTTCACTGAAGAAACTGATTTTACATGTCAGCGAAGGATCACAGAATAAATTCAGTTGTAATCTGTAGATGTTTTAATGCTGAAATAATAGACTGTCCATACAGCATTGTGCATTAGATTTCAGATTTGTGCCATTTGAATTTAAAAATTCTGAAAATGGAATATTTGTCTCTAGGTATTTTGGTTTTTTGTTTTTTTAATAGCAAAATTACCAAGGTTCCTGGGATAAGCTGTGTTATAAAACAGAGAGGATATAGAAGACAGGATTATACAATCATTACAAGCCATATGAGGTACTACATCATCTGGAAGACTTTCTCCAGTTGTCTGCATGAGGGTGTGCCTACACAGACTGATTCTGCTGGGGCTGCCCATTCAATTAGGTGCATGGACACATACACAAGGATGGATGAGAGACTCTTTTGATGGAGGTTAAACCTTCTGGAGAAAGTGGACAGCATTTCTAGAAAGAACTAGCCACAGTGACAAAAGTTCTAATATGACGAGCTTTCAAATAGACACATTGATTTCTTCTACTCTCCCTATGTATTTATATATTATTTTATTTACTTATTTTTATGCCACCATCTTTCCTATAAGGTGCCTAATATAATATATGCAGCATGAATAAGTCTCAATACTGTTCTCCCTTCCCAATGTTCTGTTAATAGGGAATTGTACTTCCCTTCCAACCTTTTTAAAAAAATAGTAATTATATTATTGAATAAAGAGATATAGATGTATAGGTGTATATAGTTAGGGTTAGAAGAAATTTTCTTTCTTATGCCTTACTTTTGGGTGCGCTTGGATGTAATCTAATCACAATATATAGGCATGTTATTGTCATGTTTATTTTCTGCAACACCAGCTCAGTGTAATAAAAAATGATCATGCAATTGTTTCTAATTAAGTTCTGATTAAGTCCAGATATCATTTTGTGTCCCTTGTGTCAGTTTTATCATTACTAAATATGCTATGTGTTAGCCGACGTCCTCAGTGACTTAGTCAGAACACTGATGTATTTAATCAGAATTATCTACTTGATCATGATTGGCAGTGACTTTCCATGGTCTTACATAGGAGTTTTTCCAGTTGTATGAGAAGGATTTGGAGATTAAATCTGGTACCATAAAAATACGCACTTCCTTTATATGAAGTATAAATTAATATATGTACATATGTCTAGGTAAACAGTAAAAAGAAAGGAGTTTTAAATGGTTTTGTATGTTCACTGCAAGAGCCAATTTAGTATAATAGTTAAAGGCATCAGACTAAAGATTGGGAGATCATGAGTTCTACTCTTGTCTTAGCTGGGTGATCCTGGGACAGTTACTTTCAGACATAAGAAGAAGGTAATAGCAAACCATCCTTGAAAATGTTGTCCCTTCCCTCACCAAAAATTGTTCACATGAGTCATGTACAGTGTAGCCCAACAAATTGGGGAATAGTTACTTCTAAAGTGAGAATAATTCACTCAGCTATTGAAATCCAAAGTTTTATTTATGCATGGGGATATCGCAAAGAACACATGGGGTTAAGGTAAAAAGATAAAAAGCATATTATTGTCATGGGGATTTCTTATAGATCAATAGAACAGACAGACAATAAGAATACGGCCTGTCTATTATGAGATGCCTAAACTTTCAAAGAGGCGTGTGATAGCAACAATGGGGGAGTTTCTGCTGGAAGCTTAACTATACCAAGAATCATAGATCCAACTAATTCCTATCTTTTCTTGCTGACCATTTTAATTTTCAGCAAGTGGGAGAAGGAATAAGGGGATTCATTATTCTGGACCTAAATTTTATTAACAGGGAAGAAGTACTTTAAGTGAAGTTGATTAAAACCATGAGAGATAGTGAACATGTTATCTTTTAAATTCATTGTACAAAAGAAAGAATGAATAGAAAAGTGTGTAGTGGATATCAATGGATTTTGATAAACTCAGATGAAAGGTTGGCCTGATCGAATGGCTTAAGAGAGAAGAAAAAGAAGAAGAACTTTATTGTCATTGTACAAGTACAACGAAACTGTGGATGCACCCCAGCAACTGTTCGCAATACAATAAAACCAGAGCACTTAAAAATGAAGATAAGAAAAATAGAGTACCCACGTCTCTATTTGCAATTTGAGAGTACAATATCTATGAATATATACAAAATATACATCCAACACTGACTGTGATGCCGAGTGTAATACACAAGAGATGGATTGTACTGTAATATGTTATTATACATCTGAATGAGGTATTGTGATTTGACATCTTTTCACATCTTAATAAGGTAGTGACTTTGTATTTATTTGCAGTTCAGGTGGCCCAGGGAAAGAAACTATTTGTTAGTCTAATGGTGTGAGATTTTATTGACCAAAAGCGCTGTCCAGATCAAAAAGATAATTGCGAGGGTGTGAGGGGGCTTCTATGATGGCCTTGATTCTGCTTTGACAGCGGGACCTGGCTAAGTCTTCCAGGGAGGGCAACCAATGATCTTTTGAGCTGTGTGTATCACCTCTGTACAGTTTTCCTGTCCTCAGATGAGGAACCTGCATACCACACACCCAGACAGTATGGTGCTGAAGGAAAGAAGTGTCCAGGAATCCTGCAAAACAAGATATTGAAAGTCTGCTAAAAAGTAAAATTAGGAGACATCTAAAGTAGACCAATGGAAATTCACCTATAGCTTTCTAAAATGCTAAAAAGAAATAGACAGGAATACAAAGCTGAAGGGAGAAGAAAAAGCAAAAAGAATGCAAGGCAATTGCTATGAACAATAAGGACTATGTTACAGAGATTAAAGTGAAGAAAGATCTCAAACTTGCAAGAAATGCTAAAGACATCACTCACACACACACACACACACACATTTTCAGGAATGTCAGAAACAAAAGGAAATGCAAAGAGGCTGGAGTTCTAGGGATAATTGATAATGGTGGTGATGATGAAGAAGTGAAATGTTTAAACTCATTGAATTGATCTTTCTGTCAGAAGGAAAGAAAAGCCCAGATGTCTATCATTTTGCCACTATAGTAGTGTTTCTCAATCTCATCAGCTCTGAGATGTATCAACTTGAACTCCCAGAATTTCCCAGCTAACTATGCTGGCTAGGGAATTCTGGGAGTTGAAGTCCATACATCTCAAAGTTGCTGAGGTTGAGAAATAGTGCACTAGAGAAAGGAGGGAACTCAGCTCAAGATAAACAAGAATGATATAAAATAACACTAATTTAATTGAACGTAAGTCTCCAGGGTCAGATGAACTATATCCAAGTGTGCTAAAGGAACTAGTGGAGCAACTGAGCAACTGTTAAATGAATCTTGGAAAGTCTCAAGAGTACTGCAGAGGTTGCAGAAAATTGGAGGACAGCAAATGATTCCTCAACAAACAGAAAAAGATGCCATGAGAAGTTGCTGACCTATCAGTTTGTTGGTATTAAAGCATCTTGTTAAACAGCACATTTGTGAGAACTTGGATAGAAACAACAATGAATAGGTTCAGTATGGGTTTGATACAAATAATTCGTGCCAGACAAACCTTATCTCCTTTTTTTTGACAGTGTTAACTAGCTTTAATAAATTGGGGGAATCTTATGTTGACATAGACAGACTTTTTTGTGATATCTTCATTAATGATAAAAGATAAGAGCTAGATGTTGCCACTGTTAGAGGTTAATTGGCTGAATGGGCCATACCAAGATAGTATTCATAAATGCTTCCACATCTGTTTGGTGATTATTATAAAGTGCCACAGGCTTTGCCTTGAGCCATATGTTTTCCATTGTATTTGTTTATGTCCTGGGGTGATGAGCAAATTTACAGATTACACAGGATAAATGGGTAATAGGTTAGAATAGGAAGATGGTGTTCATGAAGGTTTAGAGAGATTTAACAGTGAACCAAATGAAAGGGAAGAAAGGTCTTGCACACCGAGACAAAACATGCAAAAACATTAGTATAAAATAGTAATTCTTGGCCTTGCAATAGTACTTCTAGTACATGTTCCAAATCTACTTGTTCTAGTAGATTGCATT
Source organism: Pseudonaja textilis (assembly GCF_049901715.1). Taxonomy (NCBI): domain Eukaryota; kingdom Metazoa; phylum Chordata; class Lepidosauria; order Squamata; family Elapidae; genus Pseudonaja; species Pseudonaja textilis. Next base: position 33,247,608 of record NC_141991.1, on the reverse strand, counting down.
GAGAACAAGCCAGCAGTAAAATTCAATTGCTAATAACTAATTTAATTCAAATTTTAATTTTTTATATTTTTATTATGATTTGAGTGAGAGGGACATCTTTTAAATTTAATAAATAATAATAAAAAGGTGAACGCTGGAGACATACAGAGTCCAGGTCACAGGAAATATTTTTTGCATTGTATCCTGTCTTGGTGAAGCCTCATTTAGAAAATTGTCTTCAATTGTGACCACTGCAGAAAAAAAAAAAGGACTTTGAAAAACTGGAATCCTGAGATAGACTACCTTTTCCACAATGGTGCCAGGACTGGAATCCAAGTCCAATGAAAAATGGATGAAAATGAAAAAAGTACTAAAAATGTTTAGCCTGCAGAAGTGAATTGAGGAGGGTATATGATAACAGGTTTCATATTTCTAAAGGGTTGTAATTTAGAAATGGAAATGGAGTTTATTTCTCTTAACCACAGACATCTAGAACCAGTGAGTTAAAATTGCAGGAAATTAAACTCAGATTAGATATTAAGGAGAGAAAAAAACCTAATTTATTATCATTTTATGGCTGCCCATTTTAAAACACAACTCTGGGTGTTTCACAACAATAACAAAGTTATAAAAAGCCATAAAACAATAAAACAACTTAGTGATATAGCCTGTCATCTAATAGAACAGATTGTGCATGAAGTGGTATGTTCATTTCACTGAAGAATTTCAAATGGAGGCTATCTAGCCAACTGTCTGAAATACTGTAGAAGAACTCCAAGCAGGAGTTTGGATGAGATGTTCCTTTGAGATCCTTTTTCTGAGATTCTGTAATCTGGTAAAAATGCATCTAAATACAGATTATGAAACGGGGAGCTGATTTTTTTTTAAATATCACCTGAACCATTAACATCTAGATTGGAATCCTGATAGTAGTATAGACCTAACATACAGTAAGATAACAAGAGGTGGTTTAAGCCTAGAGAAATTTGAATGTTCTTGAAAAAGTTGGAATTACAACAGTGAGAAGGTTAGATAGGAGAAGCAAATATGTATTAAATTTGGCTGTAATGGAGAAATCCATTGGTGACCACAGGTGCTTCTTTGATATTTTTGTGCTAATATAATGACACATACGAAACATCCTGAACAGAATTATATCTAAAGAGAGGGAACAATAGAGTTCTTCTGTAACCTAGGTTTATATGTCAGCACCATCCAATCTGAAAGAAGTCTATTAATAAGAAACCAATATCAATCAAAGTTTAATTTGATCAGAATTATTTAGACCATAATGCTTATAAATATGCACTTTCTTCCCTTCCCGGCTGAGTAACCCAATATTTCAGGTGTGAAGAAATATTTCAGGTGTTTTGTTTTTTTCAAAGTTCTAAGTCAGTCAGGTTGCTTAACTAAGCAGCGTCCAAATGTTTTAGAACATTACTGTGCATTATTTTCATAACAAGCTGCTTAGTGCATCTTGATTAACCTCATTATATTTATTCATTCTTACATTTCTGCATTGATGTTTTCAGTTGTGAAATAGTGGTAACTTAATTTTGGACAGAACATGACTTCTAGAAGATATGTTTATTTATTTGTTCAATTTATATAGCCTCACACTTGCCAGATGACTAACAGCATGCATTGGGGTTGGCCTCATTGCCCAATCAGACACATTGTGCTGTGGCTGAAGTACAGTTGAGAGATGTATCTTTGACCAGAGAGCATGAGGGGCATTCTTAATTGCCTATGGTAATCTACATATCCTTGGTCAGCACACTTAAAATCTGCAAAGATCTGTGTTTTCTTATCACCTTCCTAGTATGTAAGACTACAGTTTTAATTTTTACTACTTTTTAGTGCACATTGGCTATGCTGAACTTCTATTATGAGTTGACAAGTTTATGTGTGACTCGTAATATTCACAGTGACAATATTTATTTTAGAGGCATCAAAAACATTCTAATTAATTACTGTTGGTAAGAGACCTGTGGGAAAAAGTGATTTAAGACTGTGTTTTCTCTTTTCCACAGCTGTATGTCATGTATTTCTCTATAAAGATGTGTGCAAGAATCAATAGCTACACTTCTGTTGCCTTGTCCCACATAAAGTGGTTCTTTTATATCCATTTTTCAAATGGGAGGAGGATTGAAACAAATGCATACCTTTTCACACAAACATTATTGAGTGAGTTACAGTCTTATAAGTTGATATAGCCAATCGTTCAGTTAGTGCAATAACTAAGGGGTAAAAATTACTTGAGTTACTGGCTTATAAATTGAGATAGCTGATGATTTAGTTAATGCAATGGGGAAGGAGTCAAATTACTAGAGATACAGGGTTATAAATTGATGTAGTTGATGGTTTAGTTGATGTAATAACTTAAGGAGTAAAACTACTCAAGTTGCAGGCTTGTAAGTTGATATAGCGGATGGTCCAATTAGTGCAATAACTAAGGAGTACAAATTACTCAAGTTACTGGCTTATAAATTGATGTAGCTGATGGTTTAGTTGGTGTAATTATTTAAGGAGTAAAACTACTTGAGTTTCAGGCTTATAAATTGATGTAACTGATGGTCAAATTAGTGTAATAACTAAGGATTATAAATTCATCAAGTTGCAGTGTTATAAGTTGATGTAGCTGATGGTCTAGTTGGGGCAATAATTAAGGAGTACAAATTACTCAAAGGGATTGCATCTTGTTTAAAGGCACCTGGCACCTGTATATGCAAGATCCCATTGTTCCCAGCAGTAGCCATGCAACCTTTTTCTACTCCTCTGAATGTCAGAAGGATGACTGTTTGTTTGCCTTGACCTCTCCCCAGCTGTTTACTCTGCAATGCTGCCGCTTCAACCTTGGTTCCCTGAGACTGGCCCCTTTCTCCTCCCTGCTCTGTTTACAGTTGTCCTACCCAGCGTCTCACCTATGAAATCTGTTGATTATTCCACCTGGTTAATGTTAAATTGCTCTTGCAAGAAGATGTGTTTGTTCATAAACACAAATGCCAGGGCTCTTGTTTACTGTACCCATGGCAGCAATCAGTTATTAAACAAATATGGCTTTGTTTGCGGGCATGAGCAGCAGTTTAGCCTGCAAGGTCGGGGGCCAGTGGGGGGGGGGATTTAAAAGCTAGTGTTCTGATGAAAGAAGAAAACGGGAACTTGTCCCTGGAATGTGGTTGAAACTGACTTAGGTTTGTTTTTCTTATCTTTAACTTTGGATGAAGGGGCTGCAAAGATTAGCAAGTGGTTTGGTGGTGTTTTTTTTTTTTTTTCCAAAAGAGATTTCCTTAGTGTAATGATAGCTATCCAGTTGTTTGCTTTTTTCAGAAGAGAGAGAGAGAGAAAGAGAGAGAGAGAGAGAGCGCATTTCTGCAGGACGGCTAGCACAGCAGAATATTCTGTGTGGATCAAACAAGAAGTTTAAATGTCTTGGACAAAAGGATAGGGGCTGTCATCCAGGTAATCGCCAAAAGGGGGGAAAATAGCCTTTGAATATGATTTAGTTGCTTTGTAATTGTGGAGTGGGATGTCTGTGGGCCTACGCGTGCAACTCAGTAATGTTAGTGTGAAGGGGTGTTGGGTTTAGTTAAAAAGCTATTGGTGCTTCTTCGGCACGTTGTAAAGCGAAGGAAATCTTCCTTTTGGTTTAGAGGAGAATAATAAAGCCTTTACATAATGGCAGAACATAGTAAAGAATCCGATTAATATTCCTTCTGTATTTTCCTACTATATAGAGATCAGTTTGGTTGCTTGCCTCCAGTGAATTCTCAATGTGCTAGCCTTAAGTTTGAAAGCATATCCACTACTTATTTTTTTTTTCATTCCTAGGAGGAAAATTGACAGCAATAATTATTCCTTTCATATTGTTATGCAAAGAATCTGGAGGTGGGGAGAAACATTACTTTTCCCTTCTCTTTCCTCCACTGACTTCATGGCCACCACCCACAAAGCAATGGGATACTGTGTCTTCCATTGAATTTATTGGGACAGATACGAGAATTTGCTCAATTTCCATTAAAATGAGTGATTGTGGAATTGTTACATTTGACAGACTATATTGCATATAATTCGAATATCAGGTAACATTGGTTAGCATTTAGCTTTACTTCTCAAAGAAAGAGAACAATAAGCTCGGGGAATAAGAATATTTGTTTTTAATGTTTAATGAGAGGCTTTTAAGGTTATAGTCAAGAGCCGCTATTAAAATAAGAAATTGTATGTGCCCAAGAAAGTTTTGAAGGCTCTGATTAAATGATTGACCCGTTTAGTCAGCCAGGCAAGCAAGTCAGAAAATGTTTGCAAAATTCTGAGAGAGATTTATTTACTAATAGATCCCAATAACCTGATCCATTCTGTTTGTTGTAATTCCTAAAGCACTCATGGGGCTTGAGGTGAATCAGAAGGCACTTGAAGTCATTAATTGTGATTAATCAGTTCCTCTCCAAAGGGGGAGAGAGAGACTGACTATGCTTCTAAACTATATTACGTTATAATTTAGCAAAGCACCACTTAATTTGGGAATTATTATTCTGCAGATTAAATTAATTGAAGTATAATTTTCAGAAAAACTTACTTCGACACAAATAGACAAAAAATGGATCAGATTATGGAAGGCGTGTTTTTATGAATGCTATGAGACATGTTTGGATTAAAACTTTTCCTTTGCTACATGGCTCTTCAAGAAACCAGAATTGTGAATTTAAAATGTTTAATTAAATCTATCATTCCCCACTAGATTATATACCACACATCAGTGGTGGTATGCTACCGGTTTGGCCCAGTTCTGCCGAGCCAGTAGTGGTGATGAGCAGTGGTGACCGAACCGGTTCTTTCCACTGTTCTGCTGTTGGGCTCACCCACCCTCCTGAGCTGCCATACTCACCTTTATCTTCTGCTTTTGAAGCGCATAGAAGAGTGCCGCACGGCAGCTGCTTAAGCAACCGGGAGAGTGCAGGCTTGCAGGAGTTGAGTTGGAACACCTCTGCTCCTGCACAAACGCGTCTGCGCCTGCACAAAGTGTGTGTTTGGGGTGTGTGTGTGTGTGTGTGTGTGTGTGTGCGCGCATGTATGCAAAGCACGTCCACCAAGCCATGCCCACCGAACCAGTGGTAAAAGTTTCTGAATCCCACCACTACCACACTTCTAGGTTACCTTAAAAAATTAGGACTGGTTTATATAATACAATTGTATATTACAGTGCTGGCAAACCTTTTTTGGCTCCCACGCCAATAATTGTGTGTGCTCGTGCACTCGTGTGCTTGTGCGCTCACGCTCGTGTGCTTGCACTCGCATGTCAGCAGAAGACAATGCGTGCTGGGGGGCCCCACACCCCCTGCTCCTGCACGCATAATCCCCTCACAGCACATCTGCGTCTCTGCAGGTGTCGCCCCACCACACACCTCTACACATGCATGTGCGATCACTCCTTATGCTGTGCATCTCTGCACATGCGTGCACGATCCCTCCCGTGCGCCATCCATTTGTGCATGTGCGTACAGCTCCAGTGCATGCTGCGTGTCTCTGTGCATGCATGCATGTCTCCCATGCACCTTACCTCCCTCTGTGCATGCATGTCAGATACCTGACAATCAGCTGTTGGGTGGCAGTGGTGCGCACGCATGTGGAGTAAGGCTCTTCCAGGCGAGCTCTAGCATGCTGGAGGAAATGGCTCTGCGTGCCAATTCCAGCACGCATGGCATAGGTTCACCATCTTGAGGATATTATATATATGTAACTTTTGAGTAAACCCCCCATAGGTACATATTGATCCAGTTGTATAATAATACAATAATGTTGGGCAGCTCTCTACTCAGCCAGATCAGAAGAGAGCTTGCTTCATTCATTGATTACATTTGTCACATTCACAAGGTAAATGTGTATTTGTCAGAACTACTTTTGGTCAGTGGTTTTACACAAGCAGAGATTGATATAATCTGGAAATAAATAAGAAATTAATTGTCCTACTCTATGCTGCCTTACCTTAGTCACACCTTGCTGGAGTAGTGTATTCATTTCTGTATATCCTATATTTTAAAAGACAGTGATAAACTGGAGCAATCCACAGAAAAGTTGCCAGGATGGTGAAAAGACCTAGGTGTATTTAGCTTGCAGAAGAGAAGGTTTTAAAGGGACATGCCAGTTGTCTTTAAATGTATGAAGAGCTCACTTGCTCCAAAAGTTAAGTCCAGATCTAATGGGACGAAATGTAAATCTAGATGCAGATGAGGCATCAGGAACTGTCAGTCAGCGGAAGAGCTGATATCATGGAGTGGCTTCTTCCTCTTCACCAGAGGTTTTCAAACAGGGGTTAGAAAGTCATCTGGGAATGGTTTAATGAATCCTGCAATGTGCAGAGGTTGGACTTGATAATCTCTTTGGTACCTATCATTTTTATTATTCTACAAATGGCTCTGCAGAAAACTAATAAAGAAAATGAAAACCCAAAAAGGCTGCCACAACCCACAGTGGGTAGGAAATAAAAGAGTTTTTGAAAGCACCAGAACGCTATCAACACTACAATTGGTACACAGTCTGTTTGAATACACAGAGTGGTCTGTGCAGGAAGATCTGTCCTTGGCTTGTTGTTGAACAAAGCTTTTTTTCCTCCATCTTAGGATTTTAATAAATAATATAGGCATTCATGTGCTTGTGGAATGGATTTCACCTCCCACCTCAGGTTTTCCTCCGTAGCAGAATTGATAGGACCCATAGCTAGTGCTGCTTCAATAACAACCTTGTTTACAAACATGTTTTCTCCATATTTTTCTACATTTATAAAAAGGCATAGTTCGTATGTCCTTAAAGAGGGAGGCACAGTTTACTTTGACACACGCACACAAGTATTGGGGAAACATGCCATAATATATTTTAAAAACGACTTTTACTATGGCTCTGATGTTTCCCTGCTTTGAGAGGTGTCTTTTTATTCAGAAAGAGACTGTTTCTGTTCTGGTAATGTGTCTGATTAATAATTAGTGCAGTAATTAATGATTAGTGCAGCAAGTCATTCAAAAGAGGCTGGGAAGGGCAGATCAGATAACATTGCTGGCCTTCCGTATTTGCTCAACTAGGCCTGATGGGGGTTGCAGAGTTATGAGTGGGTAGACAAGAGGGTAGTCTCAAACAGATGGTTGGATGGTTAAGTACTTTAGATATTGGGAAATATTAGTATCATTGAAAAGATCATCATGGTTATGTTTTACATCTTTTTTCCAGCTACTGCTTTAGATACACATTGAAAAACCAAGCAAAGACAATCTGAGAGCCAGTTGGTGTAGTGGTTAAGGCACCACTGGGAGGCAGTGAGTTCTAATCTTGCCTTAGGCACAAAGCCAACTGGGGGATTTTGGATCAGTCCCTTTTTCTTAGCCCTTGGAAAAAGGCAACAGAAAATCACATCCAAAATCTTGCTTAAAATACTGTGGGGACTTTATCCAGGCAATTGTCAGGAGTCAAAATTGACTCAAAGGAAAACACACACACACACACACACACACACACACACACACACAGAGAGGTTTAATAAAATGACAAGTTTCTTTTAATTGTGCTTTTAATAATAACTCCTCCCTCCTTCATTACTTTATTGTATTACTCATTATTCGATTGATAAAGCATAGGAGAATTGCATGGGCATTAGCCTTTTGGCTTATGCATCAGATTTAAAATGCACTCAATTTTTTTTTACCCATACAAAATTATGAACACAGGCTTCTTTGTTGTTGTTGTTGTTGTTTTAGATCTCTGTGAAGCCACAGAGATTTAGAGAGCCTTTCTGGTCCATATCTGGGAATGGAAAAGTAATAGAACATTTGCTACCTATTCATAGAATAACAGAGTTAGAAAGGACCTTGGAGGTCATCTAGTCCAACCTGTAAACAACTCCTATACCATTTCAGACAAAGGACTGTCCAGTCTCTTCTTGAAAGCCTCCAATGATGGGGCACCCACAACTTCTGAAGGCAAGTTATTCCATTGGTTAATTGCTCTCACATTAAGAAATTTCTCCTTAATTCTAGATTGCTTCTCTCCTTGGTTTCTCATCTTCCATTGTTTCTCATCTTCCTTTTGGTGCTTTGGAAAATAGATTGATCCCCTCTTCTTTGTGATCGATGGGAAACTTATTTCACTTGAATATCAGTACTCTGCCTTCAGCTAGTCATTTGTTTTTCTACAGTCAACATAAATGCTGATTATGACACGTGTTACCTGTACAGAATCAGGGAAAGAAGAAATTACATTTTTCTTCCATTCTAAAAACTTCCCACCCTTTTACCAATTTGTGCTATGAAAAACAGCCTGGAAAACAGGTGGTGCCATGATTTCTCTTAAAATGCTTCTATATTCTTCATTTCCTCTTTTTATATATAATTTTGTGGGAGAACTAGATTAGATAAGAATGATTTAAATATTGGACTGCTTTACTGTTTATTCACCTGTCCATTCACTCGTTAAATACATACAGATAGTCCTCAACTTACAACCATTCATTTAGTGATGGTTCAAAGTTACAAAGGCACGGAAAATGTGTCATGCTTGTTTTCCACACTTAGAACTGCTGCAGTATCCCTCCGGTCACATGATCAAAACACTTTGCAACTGGCTGGTATTTATGATGGTGGCAGTGCCCTGGGGTCATGTGATCACCTTTGTGAGTTTCTGCCAAGTAAAGTCAATGTCAGGGTTCCAAGTAGCAGATCGATTGCAAGCAAAAACTTTGAGGTAGATTCCTCAAAGAATAGCTTTATTGGAAATATCATATTGGCACATATCTGATGAAAACCGATTCTGAAGGGTCCCTCAGTTTTCACCTAATTAAAAGAGAAAGTTTTAACCCCAATCCCAAACAATTAGTCACATGGCTCAATCAAAGCAGCATCTGCTTGTGTGGTGACATCGTCCAGCCAGGTGTGAGAACATCCTTGGTTCCCAAGAGGAAGTATTTTTGATTACACAACCCCAGCTATTTCTAATCCTTCCTTCCTATCTATCCCTCAGCTCTAGAGTGGTAGCATTGAAGCGCCAAGATGGCTTCGGCCAAGCCAGCTTCAGGGTTGATAGGCTGCTCCCCCTTAATTGAAGAGGAATTCCTGCAAAACAAAACATACAGAGGGAAATTAGTCAAGACACATCTTAACCCCCCTTCCTCCCCTCACAAGCCCATTAGGCTTCTGAGCGGGAAGCTACATTCACTTTACAGTTCTGTTACTAATGGCAGCTAATTAATAAGTGCAATGATACATTTAACAAGAGAGGTAAGAGAGGTAGAGAGGCAGAGAGTAAAATGAGGCAAAGCTCACTAAGCAACTTTCTCACTTAACAACAGAAATTTTGGACTCAGTTGTGGTTGCACATCGAGGACTACCTGTAGTTAATAAACTTGTTGGAATAGAAATTTTATTCCAGAGCATATAGCCTTTTGAAATCTCACAACATAAATTGGAAAGACATTCTTTCTTTGATGTTTGTTATGAATATGCTGTCCTGGAAAATGGCATCTCATTGCACCCATGGGAAACCTACAAATAGGTTAGGAAGCCACAATCCAGGGAGAAAATGGCAAAACAGATTGGTTTCAAGTTAGCAAAGGAGTGAGATACAGCCATATACTTCCTCATTATTTATCCCAGCTGTATGCTGAATATAATTTTTATGTTTTTACTTATTTGTATCCTGCCTTTATTGTAGTTAACTCAAGGCAGTGAACATATCCAACATACTTTCCTCCTCCTATTTTTCCCCACAAACAACAACCCTGTGAGGTAGATTGGGCTGAGAGAGAGAGAGACTGGCCCAAAGTCACCCAGCTGCCTTTCATGGCTAAGGTGGGACTTGACTCTCATAGTCTCCCACTTTCTAGCCTACTTACTTAACCACTATATCAAACTGGGTGTCTAATATTGACTGAGAAATATTGAGGAAGTCTGAATTTGAAGATGAGCATGCTTTTAAAATTAAAGAAAGAAACATAGTGACCTATGCTGAATAGTTGATGACTATTCTAATAGCTAAAAGGCAAATCTTGCAAGCTTTAATAAATAAAAGTCAAGAGGCCTAGGTAAAAATGGGACTAAAATTAAATATAATCTTTTTATGACTGCCCAGGAATTATTTTACTTTTTTCTCCTAATTTCAGTCTTTTCATATTTCAATACTAGGGTCTTATAAAAAGTGCCTGTCAAAAATACTTCCTGCAGTCAATCAAGCTGACAACTGGAACTTTGTTTTAGTAATAACAAGATTTTCCAGGTTGTTCCCTGACCTGAAAGATTTGCATTTGCAATTGGAATTCAGCTATAGGATTTCTGTTTGATGCACTTGCTGTAGAATGACTCTAGTTGCAATGCTGTTGCAGTTCTTCCTCTAAATGTACAGTACAAGTTTTATGTGAGTCGACTATTAACATTTTTCATACAGATATCAGCTTGCTTCAGCTTATAAAAAAACTGCATAGAAAGCAACATTCAGAAACACTGAAGGACTTTCAAGGATAGTATTTTGAATTCAGAAGAAAATTAGCAATTAACTCCCATATTTTTTGGGTTTGAGCATCTTCCATTTGTCAGTGACTCTTGAGGCCCCTGGGCCATATTCTTACACACCCATTGCCATTTTGGACATAAGGAGATCCAGAAAGGAAAAGAATGCCAACATACATAATTTTACCCGATAAGCTTTCTTGGATAGAAGCAGCTGCCAAACTAAAAGGAAGATTTTAGGGAAACAAATTTTATTTCAAATTAAAAGAAAGCACTGGATCACAGGAAAAAAAAATACAGGTAGCTTTGTGATTATACACATTTGTATTTCTAGGTGCCTTTACAAGCTGGTACTCTCTACTGTTTTACAGGAATTGTTTTAGATATCTTTTTTTCCCTATTATCTTCATTGCTTTTGTCCTTAATCTTTTTACTACCACTCTCTGTGACCAAGCTCTTCTTCCCTTTCCCCTTCATTCAAGAGAGCACAGGAGGTTACTATTCTTCTTGCTGGACATCCATAAATGCTAGTAGAGATCAAGAAGAATATTTGTAGCTGGGGATTGAAATGAGGGACCTTGGTGCTCTCTGAGCTTGATTGTTTCATTACCCAAACTAGGTAACATCATCAGTGCTAGTAAGAAGTAGAATTTACTCTCAGTTTATATTCTAGTGGATTGCCCTGTGAAAAAGTAGATTGTTAGGGCAAGCTGTTTAAATATAAACTGAGAACAAACCCCATTCCTTACTACTACTGATGATGTTATGTAGTTTGGGTAATGAAATGTCTGCAAGAAAAGAACCAAGGACCCCCTCATAAATGCTAGTCTTTGGGCCAGCAGCTAAGGATGCCTTTAGGATATAACAATTTGTTTCAGTTCTCTTTGAGTTTTAGTAATCACTTGCCCAGTATGTACCTCTAATGACCCTAAGCTTGGAATGAATCCAATTTCAATCCTGAAATTCTCAAATAAGTAGCTGGAGAAACTACTTTAGCCTGGAAATGCACCATTCAATCCATTCCATCTCCTTTGAAGTATTAAATGAAATTTCAGATTTCAGATATGTCTAGACATAGACAGTGTGTGAAAAAGTTGATAATGCATTAATCATTTTTAACAACAGGTAATATGCATAATTTATGGTGTTACAGTGCTATCTTTTTTTGATATTTATGATGGATAATGCTCAGTTTTGCCCTCATATTACTGCTTTAAATTATACCACAAGAAAATTAATGAGAAAGTAGATTTATGAGTTTCATTTGTTTGTCAATTTGGAAATTAATTGGGTGTTAATTTTAGCCGTCCCTCATCAGACCAGGTCTTTAGTATGTGTGCATTACTTTGCATTCATTGAAGCCTACCTCCCATTTACTGTGGGTCACTAGCTTTGCATACATTAAAATAGCCCTCAGGCTCATTCCCTTGATTACTTTTTGAGCTGCCATGCATTAGAAAATTTACGCCTTTCTGTTATAATTATGAAAATTCAGTAGAGGAGGGTGGTACTTGCATAACAGCAAATATGCATTGTGCCTGGCCTTTGTGAAATCTCATATGACAAAATTCTAGCTGTTATTTTCATTACTTACTACAGTATTACTGTAAGTAATAGGGCTATCTTTCCTTTGGAGTTATTGTCTTTAGAGACTTAAAAGTGTCACTCATAAAGTCAGCCAAATGCAAAAGCACAAGAAAATACAATTTAAAACAAAGAGTTTTTACTTTGTATTATTTTGCTTGTTAATTTTCATCTTTTCCAATTCTATCTAAAGTTTATCATATTAAATAGAATCAAGATCATATGAAGTGTTAGTACCACTTCACAATGCCTTGGTAAGACCAAACATGGAATATTACATCCAATTTTGATGAACACAATATAAAAAAGATGTTGAGACTCTAGAAAGAGTGAAGGGAAGAGCAATAAAGATGATTAGGGAACTGGAGACTAAAACATATGGAGAACTGGTTCAGGAATTGGGTATGTCTTATTCAATGAAAAGAACGACAAGGGGTGATATGATAGCAGTCTTTCAATATCAATGGAAGCTGACCAAGGAGAACACCAACCTGGAACTAAGGAGAAATTTCCTGACAAAAACAATTAATCAGTGGAACAACTTGCCTTCAGAAATTGTGGGTGCTCCATGACCGGAGATTTTTAAGAAGAGATTGGACAACCATTTGTCTGAGAAGGGTTTTCTGATTGAGCAGTGAATCAGACTAGCAATAGCAATAGCACTTAGACTTATATACTGCTTTACAGCCCTCTCTAAGCGGTTTACAGAGTCAGTAAATTGCCCCCAATAATTTGGGTCCTCATTTTACCTATCTCGGAAGGATGGAAGGCTGAGCCAACCTTGAGCCTGATGAGATTTGAATTGTCAGATTGCAGGCAGCCTGCAGTCAGCAGAAATAGCCTGCAGTACTGTATTCTAGCCACAGCACCACTGTGGCTCATAACTAGAAGATCTCCAAAGTCCCTTCCAAGTCTGATATTCTGTTAATTTCCCAACAGTTAAGCTCATTATTAGCCATGTGAAAAACATTGAATAGCACACTTATAGATTGTGAAACATGATAACACTAAAGGAAATTTTCATGCCTGGCTCCTGCTGTTGATTTTTTAATTGCTTGCTTTGTAATGAAAGAAAACATATCAACATAATCAGTTAATGTAGACTCAAATACATAAGAAGTATGTGGTCTCAGTAGTATATGCATGAAAGAGAAAAATATTTTACATTTTCTTTGGCTGATATGCAAAATGTTGTATCACATTGTACTATTATCAACTTGCTAACATGTAGATAAATTGTTAGTGTTGTTATTTTACAACAAGAAGGGACTAGGTAGATACTGTACCTATGTTAATTTTGTTTAGTTTTCAGGTATGTTTGGTTGTTTACTCTTCGAGCTGCCCACATTTTTATTGCTTGGTTTTTTTCCCTTCAAGTGTATTTTAATTCACTGTAATTTTTTTTTTTTTTGAAAGTCAATCAGTTTCCAAATTGAATAAGTAAATAAATACATAAATTAATATTTTCCCTAGAGCTTAGTTTTTAAAGCTAATCATTGATAATGACATTGGAAAGAGATCCATCTAATCTGATAAAGGATAATTATTCTTTTCTTTTTCCTTTGTAGTATAGAACCTTCATGGTATATTTTTTGGTAAACTGCCGAAAAGGCTTCTATAGATCTTTTTCTTTAAAAAAGTCTAAAAATTAAAAAAAGCTGCTTGATCCAACAGATTTGTTATAATTTCAGAATGCATTTCAGCATGTGGATGTCTTTAATGTCACATTTCTACCCATTCAAAGGTCACTTGTAAATTGTATGGTCCAATAGGATGAAATGTTTTGTCTCTGTTTTTCCTTATGCTGCAACCCATATGGAAAATTCTGTTCTTTGCTTGATTGGCCTAGAATTTGTTACTATGATGTCCATAGCCACTGTACTGTATTGTCCACAGAGATTTAACACATAAAAATGGTCAAAAGGGGACATATAGAACATGATTCACACCATACTATACTGGAACAGCTTTGTCCTAAAAAGGAGCAGAAGGTATTGTTTTAGGAGTATAACTGGATACTTAATCCCAATTAAAACAAAACAACAAACAACAAAACCCAAGTTAAAATAGCATTGTGCTGCTATACACTCACCCAATTGACTGACTCAGTTGATTGATAAACCAACACAAAATAAACTGACAGCGTAAGAGGCGACTCACCTCTTGTTTCTTATAGAGACTTGCTACTTGTAATGCAAAGGCCTCATAGCATGCATGATCTTTCCTAGCAGAGTTAAGGGTTGTGGGGTAATGAAGCTTATTCATTTCTGAACCCATTTTTTCACAATTTGAGGCAGCTCTGACGAAGATGATAGTTGATGATAGAGTGGGGACAGTTCAAACCAACAGTTCATGCTCGCTGTTATCCAGTAATTGCTTGTTGCAGAAAAATAAGGAAAGGGTAGAATCGAAAAAGTGTTTGTTTGACTATGTTGTTGTGTGGCTGCCATCTTGAGTTTTTTTAATCTCCAGAACACACCCCAACTTTCTGCCTACTTCTACCTTCAGTAGAAACTAATTGTCTGAGAAGAAATAATATGATGTGTGGGGTCCTTGGTGTTCTCTGTGCTTGGCTGTTTTTCAGCAGATGCTTCATTAACAACTTAGTAACATCATTGGTCCCTTCTGGTACTGATTCTGTTACTTAGTTGGGCAATGAATGTCTGTAACAAAACATCCAAGCTCAGAGAGCATAAAGGACCTCCATGTTCAATCCAGAGCTACAAATATTGTCTTCTATTAATGATTTGACCATGATTAACACTGTGGCTACTACCCACTGGTTAGCCAAATGAGGGTTATTTTAAAATGAAGAGTAAATTTTTGACTAACAGATTTATGTTTAATTTTTATTTTATTATTACATTTATATGCTGCCCATCTCACTATCCAAATCAACTCTGGGTGGCTTTTTTCTGGCAGAAATAGTTAAATATTCCTTTACTAACTCATGCTATTAAATCATTTGCTTTTGCATGATTTTCATAGAAATAGAAATATTTAGCATAAATCTGTGTTTAAATTAAACATTCTTAAATGATTGGGCAACTTTTTAAAGGACATTTATTCTGCTAGATATAAATGATTGATCAACCAAATTAATTTATATGTGCCTGACATTTTATTTTATTTTATTTTATTTATTTTTTTATTTATTTGATTGTCAGTCACTTACAAGGTAATAGGTATAAGTATAAACATGAGTAAGAATACAGGAAATAGGTACGAATAAATGGGGACAATAGGACAGGGATGGTAGGCATGATGGTGCATTTGTGTATGCCCCTTATAGACCTCTTAGGAATGGGGTGAGGTCAGTAGTAGATAGTTTGAGGTCAAAGGAGTGGGGGTTAGAGGATGTAACAACAAAGTCAGGTAGTGCATTCCAGGCATTGACCACTCTGTTACTGAAGTAGTACTTTCTGCAATAACGTTTCAAACAGTTTACATTGAGTTTGTATCTGTTGTGTGCTCTTGTATTATTGTGATTGAAGCTAGTTGAAGCGGAAGTTTGACTTGGTCAAACTTAATTTGACTGTTCAGGAATAAAGCTAGTTTTACCTGATAGTTTGAATCATTCAGGAAGATGCAAAAATTGCTTTGCTTTGACACAAATTTTGTTTCAACCTTCCCTGAAAAAGATTTATTATAACTATACCAATAGTTCGAAACTTAAATTTTTGCAAGAATTTTATTCAGAAAATATAACAAAGCATATGTTTGATGGGACAATTCTATGCCAAGAAGGGATACAAAGTATTTCAATGAAAAAATAATCCATTCTGGATTATGTTTCTTTCTTATTCTTTGACAATCAAGACAGGAAATGTTTTAAAGAAAAACATCAATTATTTCTTTCTCATCCTATTCATTCTCTAGCATATTTATTTTTGTCACAGGAATGAGAGCACTTAGCAAAATTTGGCTTTATCTCAAAACATTAAGTAAAATCTGATTTCATTAATATCTGGATAGGAGAAATCCAGAATTGTATACTACATTTTGAAATCAAAATATCTGAGAAAAAGATAGTGACAAATCATTTCTGTATTGTTGCCAAGAAAAGAGCATTCAACTTGAAGAAAATGTTACTTTTTACCTAGATTTTACCTGTACCCACAACTATTAGCAATTGCACAGTTTTTTTCCTCTACCAACTTTTAAAAAAATTAAATTGTTTTTACATAATTCACTTTTGGGTGAAACTTGCATTATATTATATAAAGATTTTACAGTGATACACAGACATATCTTGTTATGGAGTAACCTTGGGTGAACAAATACAACTATCCATTCTGTTTTTGTTGACTGTTGGATGAGATGGGTGGGAAGAGGCCTGTGATTGGTTACCAAAACAGCACTCACCTATACTTCAACTGTTATTACTGAAATTATTCATTTGTATTTTTCCCCAGCTGGACATTTTGGTAGTCTTATACTGTATGAAGAGAACAACGGTGTGCACACTTGACTGTATTTCTTTTAAAAAAATCCAACAGTACTCTGAAAGTGAAGGGTCTAGAATTAGAAGGAGTAATTTAAATCATAAGCTCTTTTGGATTTTTGAGTAATGTGGAAATTCCAGAATGTGATTCAAGAGAAGAGTTTCTAAATCTCTTGAATACACCATACCTTGAAAATTGACAGTGGATCCCTTGCTGATTGCATGTGGTTGCTTCTACAGAGATCCCTTGCTTCCATTTTACTAGTCTTGAGGGAACATATACTATATACTGTGAGTCTGTATACTATTACTTGAGGGGCGGGGTAGTTATATTGTGGTTATCTAGGAAGATCATTCATTGGGACCCACTGGCACCCAAGAGTCTCTGTTTTCAGATGTAGTGAGATGTTTGTGTGCAAGATAATAGTCAAGAGTTTAAACAATTGTTTAAGATGCAAAAGAAAGAATTACATTATATCATCTCCTGTACTACTAATGTACTGGTAGAAATGGGCTGAAGAAGTTTTCTTTAATAGTAAACCCAGAGTAGTTCTTTGTCAAAGATTGATCAAAGCCTTTACTGAAGTTCTTCTCAAGCAAAACTATGTCATTCATAAATCCTTGAATGCAGATTAATAATCTAAATGTTTCAGATTAATGACATGTAAATGTACTCACTTTACTCAAAAGAATAATTAACACTCATCATTATAAAAGAAGATTGTCTCTCTTGGCAATTAGATATCTATTACTTTTCTGATGGAAAAAAGTAGTTTCTTCTAAAATTCCAACCGGGTTATGGTACAAAGAGCTGGATTGATCAGTATATTTCAGCCTGTCATGAGTGCTATCTCTTTAAAACTTTTGTAACTTTATTCAGGTTTGTCCCACCATCATGATCCATCTATTCAAGTCAAATGGTTATCTTTGTTTAAAAATACAGGTAGTCCTTAACTTATGACCACAATTGAGCCCAGCATTTCTGTTAAATGAAACATTTGTTAAGTGGGGTTTGCTTCATTTTACCACTTTTCTTTTAATATACAGTATTATTAAAACTGTCTTACACAATTCAAGAAAAATGTTGAAGTATTGTTAAAGCAACTGAATTGTAAATCTTAATGTATTTGTGGTAGCACATCTGAATTCACTCTGACAGAAAAGGAACTTGTTGAGCAACTACTGCCCTAGTTAGATGAATAATACATTTTTAAAATGTTGCAGAATTACCAATAGATCAATGTAACTTATGCTTGAACTAATAATGAAAATATAAATCATATGAAAAGAGGGAGCAAATACTTTTAATTGTAGCAAGCTGTAAAGTAAGTGTTTTTCCGTCTACTTTATTATTATTATTATTTTTCTTTTTTCCATTAAATTATTCCAGGTTTTTGAGTCATGATGCAAGAATCTGGAACTGAGACAAAAAGTAATGGTTCAGCCCTTCAGAATGGAGCAAGCACTGTCAACTCCTTACTAGATTGCACCCTACGTGAAATAAGACCAAACGGAGAGACACCTTCGGTGGAAATCGGTGCAGCGGATCTTGCCCATCTTCAACAACAGCAGGTACTGTAAAATATACTACCAATATTTTATCAACTTTGAAAGATTCTTATATACAGAAATAAAGGTTGAAGGAATTCTTCACATCATAAAAAATACTCTGGTATTTTCCAACAAATAAATACTTTAAAGCATTTATTTATATCAGATTAATTGACTGGCATTCTGCAGAACTAAAGTATAACCTTAAAGAGAAGGAACTGTATCATATCAACTCCTGCATTACCAGCATTTCACTAGTAAAAATAACCCTAAAAGATTTCTTCGCTTTAATAGTGAACCCCAATTCAGTGCTATAACAAACACTAAACCAGCAGCCCCCAACCGCCGGAGACCAGTTCTGTCGAGAGAAGTTTCTCCCATGAGCTGTGAAGAGCATCCAGAAGTGGAAGGTGCTTCAGTTTCTTCTGGAAAGGCTGGGCTTAAAACTCCAGGATGCTCCTTCTCCTCCACGGGACACCTCCCCAGCGTTCCCCAGCCTTCGTGATAAGAGGTTGTGTACTCCCTGACTGGAACGTTTTTCTGATTCAGCTAGTCAAAATTCAGGTTTGCTCTTGGGTTAATTCGGCTTGTAAATTTATCCCCAATTAATTTGGTGATTTCAAGGCTTGTGGCTCTATTAGGTCATCCCCCCAATCAGTTTGAGAGCAGTTCCGCAGGCAGCCTGAGACGGCCGCTTCAGGCAATTAGCTTATCTAATCCCCCGATCGTCTTATCTCTGCAATCTTGGTGGAGCGCTCACAGCCACGTCTGACTTCTCCTTGCCGTTTTGACTGACAGGATCATTTATCTGACAATTTAGAGAGTCAGCAGCAGTGGCTCGTTAAACTGCTCAGGCATTTAACATCGGAGATTCTGCCTTCCCGCCATTTTCAACGGCTGGCTTCAAGTTCGCGCCTAAATATCACAGGCGCCATATCCCACTGGTTTCCCTTCTTGGGGACCGGGGCAAGTACCTTCCAACCCCACTACTTTCAACCAGAGGGGTAGGCATCACCCAATAATAATAATAATAATAATAATAATAATAATAATAATAATAATAATAATAATAATTTAAAAAATTAAAGTTAGAGGCACGAGAATCAGTCCTCCACAATGGAAGGTGACAACCTCTTCCGCTCCAAGACAAATAAGTCCTGAGATAAGTCAGTAGGACCCAAAAAGGCCTCTAAGGTGGCGGATAAGGGTGCCCATAGAGGGCACCAAGCCTTGGAAAGGCAGTTGCAGAAACGGGCCAGGGAGGTGGACAAGATGGCTATGACACAACAATTGGATCAGAGCTCAAGTACATTTTTGGGGCCCTTGGACTTATCCACCCAGCCCAGACAAGCTATTCTGGACAGCCTCCCATAGGCATATCTCCTCCAATGAGCACTGCCCGGCAAATCCCAGAGGCAACCTTCACCCCTACGGCCGCCGGTTTAAAACAGGAGGAGGGATTACCTGAGACTATTCCAATCGAAATGAGGCAATGGATGGAGATGGCCATACAAAAGGGCATTGTGGCTGGAGTTCAGCAATCCATCCGGACCAGACACTTTTCGGCTATTTCGGAAGTGGGATCCCTGTCTGCTCAATCCTTTGCGCATGTGGGACATCATCAAACTCAGGTATTCCCCAATATTCCTAACATACCAGTCCAGGGGCTTCGGGAGGAGGTGGAATTAGATGACCAGGATGTTCCCATGGAGCGGGGGGTCGATCCATCAGATGGACTTGGGGTTGTCAGAGGCTGACCCACTAGAATGAGGAATGTCAGACGACGAAGGCCTCATTCCGGACCCACCTACCTTTTCTGGCCTTTTTCTTCCGCACCTCTTTAAATCTTTACTGTTCAAAGCAAAGAACACCGCTAAACTAGGCACATCAAGCCCTCATCCATTGTCAACAGGGTCTCAGGATGAATCCGAGGATCTAATATTCTCACAACTGGCTAATGAGGCAGAAACTATTCCTGTTCCTCGTATGTTTGCTAAATTAGTACAAAATCAATGCCCATCAGCAGCATCCTACCCAGCCCCAACAGGGTACGATAAACGATATTATAATTTGGCACCAGAGTTTTCAAATTTTCTCAAAACTCCAGAGGTGGATGAGCCCATTGTGGCACTGGCCTCTTCTTCAACCTTTCTCAATGAGGCCGAGGAAGCCCTGAGACCGGAGGAAAAGAGAGCAGAGTTGGCACTCCATAGGGCGCATGTTTCTGACGCCTGGGCCATTAGGGCAGCTAGAGCTGCGTCCTTTGTTACACGGTCCTCCCTACGATGACTCTTCCACTTGAGGGATACATTGCCGGTGTCAAATGTCAGAGCACACCAGGACCTTGCTAAGATTATTGCAGCGGCAGAATTCTCCGCCGACACCACATTTAATGCAGTCAAATTCTCGTCTAGAGCCAAAGCATCTCACGTATCAGCACGGAGACTGCTATGGTTTAGACATTGGCAGGCAGATACCAAGCATAAATGCAAACTGGCATCAGCCCCAATATCGGGGGATAAATTATTTGGCAGTGTCTTGGAGCCCCTGCTTATTGAGAACAGAAACAAGAAAAAAGTGCTCCCCCTCTTTTTCGGAGGTCTGAAAACAGAACGCCCCAGTCGTTTCGAAGGGGCTGCTTTCAGCCCTACTATCAAAGCCCATATGTTCCCAGATTGCAGAGAACATCAGGCTACAGGCCCAGTTTTAGACTGGATAGGTTGGAATCTTCCGATAGAGGTCAGCGGGGAGGGCAAAACAGAAGAAACCCCGGAGGCTGATTTTTTCATCGCCCCAAGTGAGTCCTTCACAGCAGCTCCCATTGGAGGGCAGCTAAAATTGTTTGCTGATCAATGGGACAGCTCCACCTCTGATGCGTGGGTCAGGGACTCTGTTAGGTTTGGTTTGGCACTAGAGTTTCAATCCTCCCCCCCCCCCGAACTTTTTCATTAGGAGCTCTAGGTCCACGGACCCCATTAAGAGAGCATTGATGCAGGAGGCTATCAATCATCTTCTGCATATTCGGGCCATTAGAGAGGTCCCATCTAAACAATGGGGTCAAGGCTGTTACTCTCTATTGTTTGTGGTCCCAAAGAGTTCGGAGGGCTGGAGGGCAATTCTGGACCTCAAATGTCTGAACAGATCATTGGTTTATCGAAAATTCAAGATGACTACTCTCCAGTCCATTCTGCTCAGGATCAGAGAGGACGATGTCTTGACCTCTATAGATCTGACAGAGGCTTATCTACATATACTAATTAGACCTGCTCGCTACAAATATCTTAGATTTTGCTATTGTGATCGGCACTATGAATATATCTCCCTACCATTTGGTCTGCCTTTGGCCCCTAGGACTTTTACCAAGGTCCTAGTGGCTTTGGCTGCCTCACTCAGGATCAAATCTATTCGTTTACAATGTTATCTGGATGATACTTTAATTTTGTCATCTTCCAGACATCAAGCAAATTTGGATACCAAGATTACTCTGGAGACCCTTCAAGGTCACGGCTTTTCCATAAATTGGGATAAAAGCCATTTGATCCCCTCAACTAGATTAGTTCATTTAGGGGCAGTGATAGATACCACGGAGGGCAAGGTTTTTCTTTCTCAGGACAATAGTATCCAGTCTTTGGCCAGAAAGATCAGAGCCTTAAAGAGGGTTTCCCTGGAAGTTCTGCCTCAACTGTTAGGAAAACTGATTTCTTGTATTTCCATTGTGCCTTGGGCTCGATTCCATTCTAGAGATATGCAATGGTTCCTGCTACCTTTCCAGCGATCCGGAAGAGCCACTTCCAACGTCTGGATAAAGGTATCGCACAATGTTCTCCGATCGCTCCGCTGGTGGTTGGACAACACGATAAACAAGTGGTGTCCTTTCAAGGAACCTTGCAGGGCAACAATCACAACCGATGCCAGCCTGGTAGGATGAGGAGCTCACTTCCAATCCCACACTGCACAGGGAATTTGGGCTATTTCCGAACAATCACAAAGCATCAACCTGTTGGAGCTGCGAGCAGTTCATCTGGCGTTATGCAGTTTTCTACCCCTTTTCCAATCACGCCATGTTCTGGTCTTGACAGACAATATCACAACCAAGGCACACATAAACAGACAGGGGGGTACCCACTCCAACTTCTGATTGCTGGAGACGGCCAATTTGTTCAAGTGGGCCGAGGCCAATCTGTTTTTGCTCAAGGCAGAGCACATAGCAGGGGCCATAAACACACAATCGGACTGGCTCAGCAAGGCCACAATAGATCAGACGCCTACACCTGTCTTTCTTCCAGGAAGCAGTGCGGAGGTTTGGGCAACCAGTGATCAATCTATTTGCCTCTCCCCTCAACGCCCAATTGCCCCGGTATATTTCAAGGTACCTGACTCAGCGGGTGGAGGCCATCAACGCCCTGCGATGTCAGTGGCCTCTCGGACTTCTATATGCGTTTCCTCCACTCCCGGTAATACCCAGGTTGATCCAGAAGTTATTGGAGGAATGAGCGGAATTGATATTGGTTGCCCCTTACTGGCCCAGGCGAACGTGGTTCGCGGACTTACAGGACCTGTCGTGAGAACAACCTTGGAAAATTCTACCGTCACAGATTTTCCTCTCGCAAGGGCCGGTACTTCACCCAGACGCACAATGGCTTAGCCTAGCCCTATGGAGGTTGAGCGGAGCTGTTTAAGGACCCAACAGATTTCAGAGGATGCCATTGCCACCATACAAGCATCCAGACGGTCCTGAACAAATCGTATATACTAGGCCACATGGTCTGCTTTCTGTCGCTGATGTCGCGGGTCTAAGATCAACCCAACCACCCCATCAATAGGACAATTATTGGACTTTTTACAGGAGGGGTTGATCAAGGGCCTATCTCCAAATCCTTTACACAGACAGGTGGTGGCCTTAGCCTCTGTGATATCCTGGGGTGACCTTTATTCCATAGCGCACCATCCACATGTCCGCAGCTTTCTTAAGGGTCCTGCAAACTTACCACCTCCTGTAATTCACTGCTATCCCATTTGGGAGCTCAACAAGGTGTTAACCGCACTTGCAACTGGCCCGTTTGAGCCTTTAAGAACCGCTAGTCTCAAATTCCTGACATATAAGGTGGTCTTCTTAATTGCGATCACATCAGCAAGGAGGATTTCCGAATTGGCAGCATTGTCAATGAGAAAGGACCTGTGCGTGTTTCATGAGGACAGAATGGTTCTCAGATTGGATCCATCGTTCACCCCTAAAGTAAATTCAGTCTTCCACAGAGCGCAGGAGTTGGTGCTTCCAAATTTTTGTCCAAAACCATCTCATAGACTAGAGCATCAATGGCATTGACTTGACGTTCGAAGGGTGTTAAGCATCTATCTAGACCGCACGGCGGCATTTCAAAAATCTGAGGCTCTGTTCCTATCCTTCAACCCATCCACTTTAGGACACAAGTTGTCGTCGACGACCATCGATAGATGGTTGAGAGCCACCATAGCTAAAAGTTACGAATGCCAGTCCATCTCAGTTCCTAAGGGCATTACAGCCCACTCAACAAGGAGTGCACCAACATCAGCAGCATGGGCCACACGGGCTTCCATAGACAAAATTTGCAGAGTGGCAACTTGGGCTTCACCATCTCCCTTTGTCAGAAATTATAAAATTGATGTCTATGCCTCAGTGGACGCTTCATTTGGCAGAAGCGTCCTGCAGAGGGTCCACAGAATTTAGGAGTGGATTTCGATCCAGATGGAGTCCCTCCCTAAGGACAGGCCAAGCTTTGGTATGTTCCACTTCTGGATGCTCTGAACAGCTCATGGGAGAAAGGGCGTTGGTACTTACCTGATACGCCCGTTCTCTGTGAGCTGTAAAGAGCATCCATCCCCACCCACTTCTTTCCGTCTGGTGGGGTTCCGTTCCGTTCAGGGATCTAGATTAGGTGATGAGTTCTGGACTTTGGCACTCAGTCTTTGCAAAACTGGGGGATGCTGGCGAGGTGTCCCATGGAGGAGGAGGAGCGTCCAGGAGTTTTAAGCCCAGCCTTTCCAGAAGAGACTGAAGCACCTCCCACTTCTGGATGCTCTTCACAGCTCACAAAGGGTGTATCAGGTAAGTACCAACGCCCTTTTTCTGCAGACTGGAGAGGGCATGATTTCATGCATTCCCTGTATCCCATGCACAGATGAGATGCTCATTTGCATTGCCTGGTTTCCAGTGTGTCGTGGGCCATGCCAGTCTGCTACCCAGGTTTGGTGACTCCTGCACTAAATTACTGATAATAGAAATAGCACTTAGACTTATATATTGCTTTACAGTGCTTTACAGCCCTCCCTAAGCAGTTTACATAGTTAGCATATTGCCCCACAACAATTTTGGGTCCTCATTTTACCCACCTCAGAAGGATGGAAGGCTGAGTCAATCTTGAGCCTGGTGAGATTTGAACTGCCAAATTATAAGCAGCAGAAGTATCCTGCAGTACTGCACTCTAACCACTGTGCCACCAAGGCTCATTTCTTAAATCTTTGTTAATAATCAAAGTGTTCCAGATGTGCTCTTATGTTCTCCCAAAGTGTAGTACTGATTACAGTAAAAGGAAATTATTACAATTTTAATTGTGTAATGTCACTAGCACTTAGATTTATATACCCCTTCACAGTGCTTTACAGCTCTCTCTAAGCGTTTTACAGAGTCAGCATATTGCCTCCCACCAATCTGGGGTCCTCATTTTACCCACCTCGTAAGGATGGAAGGCTGAGTGAACCTTAATCATTCTGAATTGGTAATCAGGTTCTCTTTACTTTGCTAATGAAGAAAGTGGTTTCCTCTAAGAGTATAACAAGATGCCTACTTTAATCTCACATGAGTAGCAATTGTATTTATTGATCTCCAACAATTAAATTACATTTATTCCTACATATCCCATTTATTTTCTGTGAGTGAATAAAACAGTTTTGAATACGAATTAATTTGAATACTTGTTTATATGAGAATAGGGTAATAAAGATTGGAATTACAACAATCTAAATACAAGTTTAACACAGAGACACTTATTTTAAAAGTTCTCTTGCATAGTACTGGCACTGCATAACATGGGAATACATATAATAATATCTCTGAAAAGATGCAAATTTTAATTCTACTTTTTAAAATAATCCTGGGTCTGGAGTTTGGAATAGTCTTAAAGACTTTGACAGCTGTGAAGTTTTTTTAGTGTGCATGCTGATCTTGTCAGCAGATTGTTGTATGGTAGAAAAAAAGCCATAACAAAATTTGTTTTTTTTCGGGGGGGAGGGGAGAGGGAACCTTTAACATAAATCCCCTAGATTTTAAGGGCTTGAGACTTTTATGATATTAAATTCGATGTACAGTCATTTTCTTCTTGTAGATTTTTTTTTTTAGGTGAGAATGCAATCATTAAAAATATCACAAGCATGCTGAATTCCTTACTGCAGTAGTCACACAAAACCATGGATAACATTTCAATAAGTGCAGGCCGCAGTAGAGTAAACAGTTGCACTGAAATTTAATTCCTGTTGACTTTTCCGTCATTCTTGGCCAGGGGCACATTCTGAATTGTACTGCAAAGACAACAGGGGTTACAGCTTTGATTAATCTAGGGCACTGGAAGAGAATTAGAAGAGTAAAATATGTTGGAACTATTCAGGACACTAAAGCTTTTTTTCTAAGAGGCTTGAGATTAAAATAAACTAACTCTCATATATAATTATACAGCTCTCTATTCCATTTTGTTGTTTTCCTATCTTTTTTTTTTCCTGGTGTTATTTTACTTATGTGTAGCATTCTACAGCATTAAAGTACAAATTCTGCTTATTCCCTTTTGGATAAACAATGCTAAGCACAAAAGAGAATAAGAAATAGTTAGCCAAAGCAATTAAAAGAAAGTAAAATTAAAAAAAGAAACATATTATAATGTAATTTACAGAATCATCATTACCTATCTTGTATTTTTTTTAATTATTTGTAATTTTTACAATTAACCCAAGGCAGCAAACATATCCAATACATCTATCTGTTTTCTCTCTATTTTTCCCATAACAACAACCCTGTAAGTTGGTTTCTTTGGGTTGAGGATGCATAACTGGCTGAAAGTCTCCCAGCTGGCTTTCATGGCTAAGGTGAGACTTGAACTCATGGCCTCTTCTTTCTAGCCTGGTGGCTTAACTAGTTAAATGAAACAGGCTGCCATTTTTATCTTGGCAAGCCATTTTTGTTCCTACTCCATCCATACATTGTCTTTTACTCTTTAAACTTCTCAACTCTGTCTTTTTGAGAATCTCATCAGTTCCAACTACCCATGACTTTCTTGGTTCATCCTGTCTTGACCCATTCACTCTCCCTTTGTATATTTATTTTGTGATTTCATCCTCATTTGTTCTCTCTACATCACCAACCTGCTCAATATACCTTTTTCACACAAGATCACTCATTTTTGTATTCACATTCATTTTGTATTCCAGAATCCATTCATTCCTGACCCAATCTTTTCTTGTTTTACCACACACACTTAAGTACCCATTCTTATTGCAATCAATTGCCTGACATAAATATCTCTCTACAAACTGGACTCATTACTCTATGTAGCCATTTTCACTTACTTTGACAAATATGCCACAGACTACATACTATTCACAACATGCCCCCGTTGTCCTACTCCTTCAGTATTAAATAATTCACTAAGGATGTAGTTCATTCTTCGTGTTTTAATTTTATCATATAGGCAGTCCTCAACTTACAACCAGAATTGAGCCAATAATTTATGTTGTTAAGCGAGACAGTTGTTAAGTGAGTTTGCCCCATGTTATGATCTTTCTTGCTTCAGTTGTTAAGTGAATCACTGCAATTGTTAAGTTAGTAACACAGTTATCAAGTGAGTCTGGCTTTCCCATTAACTTTGCTTGCCAGAAGATCTCAAAGATCACATGACCCTGGGACACTGCAACCGTCATAAATACCAGCCAGTTAACAAGCGCCTGATCACGTGACCATAGGGATACTGCAATGGTCATATGTGTGAAAAACAGTCATAAGTCCTTTTTTTCAATGCTCTTGTAACCTCGAACAGTCATTAAACAAACTGTTATAAGTCGAGGATTATCTGTATATGGTTTTTGTCACACTCAGCAACCAATCTTCAACTCCACATTTATACAAAACATTCCGTAGTTCAAGCCTATTTACTGTATCATATGTTTTCCCCAAATAGTGAACAAGCAATAAAATTTCTTTCTCATTTTTACACATTTCTTATTAATTTGCTGAAGGAGAAATTTCTGGCCTATATCTTCCCACCTGGCATAAAACCGTATTTCCCTTCCCAAGTTTGGCTTATTGTTGCTTCTCATATTAACAAATAACAGATAATCAGAGTTGGAAGAGACCTTATAGGTTATCTAGTTCAACCCCCACCCCCCCGCCCAAGTGGGAGACCCTACATCATTTCTGACAAATGGCAGTCCAATCTCTTCTTGAAAGTCTCAAGTGATGGCGCTCCCACAACTTCCAAGGGCAAGCTGTTCCATTGGTTGATCGTTCTCACTGTCAGAAAGTTTCTCCTTATTTCCAGGTTAAATCTCTCCTTGTTCAGTTTCCATCCATTATTCCTTGTCTGGCCTACAGGCGCTTTAGAAAATAGATAGACTCCTTCCTGTCTGTGGCAGCCCCTCAAATATTGAAAGACTGCTATCATGTCTCCCCTGGCCTTTTCTTCACTAGACTAGCCAAGCCCAGTTCCTGTAACCGTTCTTCATATGTTTTAGTCTCCAGTCCCCTAATCATCCTGGTTGCTCTTCTCTGTACTTTTTCTAGAGTCACAACATCTTTTTTTATAATATGGTGGCCAAAACTGGATGCAGTACTCTAGGTGTGGTCTTACTAAGGCTTTATAGAGTGGTATTAGTACCTCACTTGATCTTAATTGTATCCCTCTGTTAATGCAACTTAAGATTGCATTGGGTTTTTTGGCTGCTGCTGCACACTGCTGGCTCATATTTAGCTGGTTGCCCACTAAGACTCCAAGATTCCTCTCACAGTTACTGCTATTAAGCCTGGTTTTATCCAGTCTATATGTGTACTTTTGAGTTTTCTTGCCTAAGTGTAGGACTTTATTTTGATCTACATTGATTTTCATTTTGTTAGATATGGCCCAGTGTTCTAGTCTGTCAATATCCATCTGGATCTTGAGCCTATCTTCTAGGGTGTTAGGTATTCCTCCTGCCAGCTTAGTGTCATCTGCAAATTTGGTAAATTCCCCTTCTATTCCCTCATCTAAGTCATTAATGAAGATATTGAAAAGTACTGGGCCAAATACAGAACCTTGTGGCACATCACTGCTTTATTATGTATTACTTCAGACAGAATTCTACCACTTCTGAGGTCCATTTAGCAAACTAATCCCCCAAAGGTTTTTATGCTCACTCTTGTCATATTTCTCTTCAAATGGGGAACAGTACACTAATAGCATTCTTCCAGTCGTTGGGCACAAGATTGAGTCTTCACCATACATTGAACAAGTAGCAAGAATGTACTGTATATTTTAACCTTGCTCCAATTCTACCATCTATATCTTTTTACTGGCATTTGTGACTTCCTTTGCATTTATTTATTTTTCTTGGACTCGTTAATATCTATAGGTTTATTTCACTTTAACAAATTGTGATTGTTTTCCTATAAATATCTGTCCATGCCACCAGATGAGATATGATGGGCACATTCCAGGGCTCTTTCTATAAATGTCGTCAAGGGACATAGAAAGCTCACCTTTTCTATAGCTGCCCCTGCCTTGTGGATCCTTCCGAGACCTTACTCCTCTGGCCCATTAGGTCTTGAAGAGGTGGCTTTTCCCACAAGCTTTGGGGTAGAATGAAGATGGAGCCCAGTAATACAGAAGATTGATGTGTGGGAGAATGTGTCCCAAGGGTCAAGGAGTTTTTAATGCAACTGTTTTGATTTTATTGTTTTCATCCCCAAGAGGCTGGAGAGACCAGGCTAAAAAATCAATGCCATGTAGGTCAGGACTACTTCACTTTAACAGTTGTAGTATTGG
The DNA here is from genome assembly GCF_049901715.1 of Pseudonaja textilis. NCBI lineage: Eukaryota > Metazoa > Chordata > Lepidosauria > Squamata > Elapidae > Pseudonaja > Pseudonaja textilis. The sequence goes on along the minus strand of NC_141991.1, from coordinate 33,218,530 downwards.
TTTTATGTACACTGAGAGCATATGCACCAAAGACAAATTCCTTGTGTGTCCAATCACACTTGGCCAATAAAGAATTCTGTCCTATCCTATCCTATCCTATCCTATCCTATCCTATCGTTACCCCCATTGTCCTACAATTACTAGTATTAAACCATTCACCAAGGATGTAGTTCATTGTTCTGCATGTTTTAATTTTATTGTATAGGCAGTCCTCGACTTACAACCACAATTGAGCAGATAATTTCTGTTCCTAAGTGAAACATTTGTTAAGTGATTTTTTCCCCATTTTATGACCTTTTTACCACAGTTGTTAAGTGAATCACTGCAATTGTTAAGTTTGTGGCATGGTTCTTAAGTGAATCTGGCTTCTCCACTGTTTTTGCTTGTCAGAAAATTGCAAAAGGTGATTTAAATGACCCCAGGACACTTCAACCATCATAAATATGAGTCAGTTGCCAAGTGTTTGAATTTTGATCAGCTGACCATGGGGATGTTGCAAGGGTCGTAAGTGTGAAAATGATCATAAGTCACTTCTTCTGTGACATAACTTTGAATGGTCACTAAATGAACTGCTGTAAATCAAGGACTGGAACAGGCTTGGTCTTGCTTATCTTGCAGCTCTTTTCCTGTTTTCATGGACATTCCCTATGGCCTCTACAATTGGTTTGTAGTGTTGCTGTTCATAATAGGACTCCCTTTAAAAATAAATGAACAAAACGCCCCTTCCAGCATGCCATCACTTCACTGATCAGTTAATCATTTCTATTTCTAATTCTACTCACTCCGAGGCTTTTTTGTTCAGCCCTCGTCCTCCTCTTGGTAAACAATTTTTTGTCTCCCTCAATATAACTTTGCATTTTTTTCTGCCTTTTAATCTTAACTTTGCTTACTTTGTTTGCCCACATTTGTTAACAACTCTGTTTCTGTCTGTGCACATATGATATGATATCTATCTCTCATCCTCATTTTTGAAGCAGTCATATGCTATTGTTTTTTCTCATTTATACTCCTTTGCACTTGAGCTATCATTTTCAAATTTCTTAAAGTTCCTCAACAATTGACCCAGGAGGTTAATGTTGAGTAGCTACTGTAGAAGTAATCCTGTGTTTCAGAGAAAAAACTCTTGGGATTTGTCCTGTTCTTGCTGGATATGTTGTTTTCTGTATAGACTGGAAACAAAAATTTACAACTGTGATGAAATGCCAGTTATGAAAATTTATTAGAAAAATAAACACATAGATGTTTAGTCCTGTCTCTCCCACCCGTGTCCCCGGAGATCTGAAAATAACTTGTAAATTGCAAATATGCCTTCTCTTTTCTTTTATCATAGCATTTTTCTTAGGCAACACATGGCTTGGTAGATCAAGTAATATGTTTGTATTATAGCCATCTACCTCTGAATTTTTATTGTGCTTTTTAAAGTAAAGCTAAAGAAGCCTCAAAGCCCATATCATCATGCTTTGGGTGTTGTGGTTTCCAGATCTTCTGAGGGCTGTAACGTTCTGTAATTTTTTTTAAGTTGCTTTTCAAAATCTAATGCAAGCATACCACACGCAGCATATTGTTCAGTTGTTTCTCCCTATACCACATATGCTTGCAGGTCACCCAACAGAATGCTTGATGTGAAATACTCATTCAATAAATCTGAATGGCTGTTAAGTAAAACTGCTGCTTCCTGACAGCATTACAATATAAATTCTTTTTGACAACTGTATTGCATTGCCCGATGTATGTGAAAAAGATGCCTCTCTGCGGCATAAAGAACTATGATGAGTGTTTTGGGTGTTTGCTTTTGTGAAGTCATATGTAGCAGATCTGTGCCTTGCCAGAATTAGTTTCAGACATGTTTTAGCACTTTAGACACTGAATTCATGTTCCCCTTTTCCACTTGAATAGAGATGAATACTTTACAACACTTAGTTATTGTCCAAGAATCATCTAAGCTGCAGCTAAGCATGATGATTCCAGCCACTTCTGCTTCTACTTTTATTTATTTATTTTTATTTGGTTTGTCAATTGCTTACAAGATAGTAGTTATGAATACTTGGATACATATAAGAAAAATAAAAGAAACAATAGGACAGGGACGGTAGGCACGTTGGTGCACTTATGCACGCCCCCTACTTTGTGGTCTTCTATTGAGCATAAGCCAAATAAATAAGCTACTTCTATTATTTGTTGCCATGTAGAGTTAATAACATGGTGGAACTCCCTTTCAGGGAGGTACAGTTGACTGTGCAAGGAAGCCTGTAATGTTCAGTCAAGCTTGTAATGATCTTAACTTTTATATTGCTCTTCAGTTTTAAGTTTAATATCATTCCCAACTTTTATTACATGGGTTTCTTCTCCCTTTTGTTTCTTGTTTTGTTATAAATTATTAGTAATGATGTTGTTATAATTATTAATATTGTTATTGTTATACTGTTAGTATTATTGTTATCATTGCTACTATTGCTACTTGTAGAAGTTAAGATGTATGAACTTAATAAATAAAGATCCTTCCAGGAAATATTTTAAATGTGTAGACATAAAATGCACATTCTCATGTAGAGGTAAGTTAAACACCCTTTCAAGGAGAAGTAAACGTTATAGCGTTTATTTCTCCTTACAAGGATGCTTTACTTACCTCTACTTGAAAATGTATATCATTAACTTGTTTACTTAACTTAATTCATCATTTCACCATGATAGTCATTCTCTGAAGCTGAAATAGAAGCTTAGCAAAAAGAAGCTATATTTCTAAAAAGTCATCTTTAGAAATGTATAGTTCAGGAGGTAACTCCCAGGGAAGAAAACACTACATAAATTTAACGTTTTTTGGGTGGCTTCCTTCAGCAGAAAAGTCTGAATGATTAGGAAGTGTCAGTTTCAGCCAAATCCCTTTGAATGAAACAAGTTTGGGAAGGAACTTCAAAAAAAAACCATAGTTTTATGCTACAATGAAGCTTTACAAACAAGGGTAGGCTTTGCTTTTAATTTAGGATGGATCAAATATTAACAGTTAAAGTTTAGGCTACTTTAAAAATTCAGAATTTTGTTTAGTTTTAAAAAAAGAAACGATAATGTCAGATTAGAAAATACATGTCAAGTCACAATCAGAATGATACAACCTCTTGTATTCTAGGTGGATTATACAACCCCACCATTAAATGATGTCCCATTCTCAGAGGATTCAGTCTATATAAATTTCCCCTAACTGAAATGTGATGTAGCTTAATAGCTGAACTACAAACACCTTTGTACTTTCCATGAGGTTTTCTAATCTAATTGAATGAGCAGCCGTTAGTGGAAGCTATAAAATCTGAAAAGGGTTATGCCCATATCTTTTGAGTGTGAGAAGGAGCCCTTATGACCAGAACAAGAAGATAAAAAGAAATTTGAACACAAGAGAGTTAGGCATCTCTGCAAGTTGAGAAAGAGGATAAGAAGGCAAGGGAAATCAATACTTCCTGTCTTCTGCAAATAAATAACGTTGTTTTAAAGTAAATATCATCATAGTGCTTTTTCCTTTAAAAAGTTATTAAGATTAAAAAGGCAGCAGGAGGTTGTGGATTATCTAGAGCATTTCGCTGAGTATCATATAATTGACTTTCTGAATGCTAGACAAAAATTGAGTGTGTGTTCAGTATAATGAACAGCCACCCCACTTGGAAAAAAAATTCTTTTGAGGCCAAAATCATTAAAAAGGGAAGCTGAGAAAAGCAGATTTCTAAACCTAAGCTTCAGAGTCAGGAGAGGGAAATTTCTATGTCTAAAAATGAGCTGAATTGAAAAGATTGAACAAATAAATAAATAAAAATGGCAGAGGGGGGAAGAGAGTGCTATAAAGAGATGTGAAATTATGCCTTAAATAGGATGTAGTCATGCAAGATGAAGAACAATATCTCTAGAGGCTAGGATTCTTGTGTGATTTTCATGTGATTTCATTAATTAGAAATATGGACAGAGTTTTGTGATGTACAAACTCTATAGGAGTTTGTAAAGGAGAATAAAGGAGAATATTTGTAGCTCAGGGTTAAAATGAAAGATCCTTAGATTTCTCTGAGCTTGGTTGTTTGCTAGCACTGATGATGTTAGCTAGTTTGAATAGTGAAATGACTGCAAGAAAACAACCACCTTCAGGGAGCTCCAAGAACCCCTCAAACTCTATATTCTATGTACAGGCTTATACCTTACACTGCCTTAGATCCCTCATTGAGAGAGATAGGTGGTCACAGAACAACAAAATATAAATATATAAATGGTAACTTGTAATCTGGTAGAAAACAATTGATATTGTATAGGTAGTAGTTTACTTCATGAGTGGTATTGACATAGAGTCAACATTCATATTCACAAAAGTCAGAAGAAATTTTCCTGAAATACTGCTTGTTCAGTGTGTTGAGTTATCAGTATGGGCAAGTAAATCAGAAAACTGTTTCAGATTCACTAAGCTGCAGGAATGCTTGAATTTGCTCAACTATAAGCATGATAGGAATCACTGGAATGATATGATTTCCAAAAAATTAAAGTACAATTAAGCTGCATCAGTTTTGGTATAGTTTCCAAATCAATGGAAACAATATTTCCACTTTATTCTGCATTTGTTAGAATTCAGTGTTGTAGTCTAATTATGGATAACACATTTTAAGACAGATTTGGGTGGCAAATGTAAGGAATAATGAATGGATTGGAAACTATGCCTTGTGAACTTGGGAATGTATTTAGTTTTGGTAGAAGGTGACAAAGAAGGGAAATTAGAACGTATTTCTAGGACATGAATGAATGTCATGCAGAAAAAGGTCAATACTTGATCTCTGCTGGTTGAAAGTTTAAAAAACAAGGAAATGTCCCAGTTTTGATAGCACTAGCTATAGTAATAGTGCAATCAATAATCAAAGGAGATGATTCTCTTCATATAGTATGTTTAAGCAGAAGCTAGATTTATTCCATCTATTGAGGGTGCTTTAATTTAGATTCTTCTAAGATAAATGAAACAATCCAAAGGCAAGTGAAAATATGTATGCTTGCATGTATGTATCTATGGCAGCCAGGTTGATTTAATGTTGTGTATATTAATAACTCAAGCATTTTCTACATAAAGAGGAGAATTGAAAGACTTCAGTTTAACATAAATGTTTATGTCCATTAAGGGAACATAAAGAATGACTCTGTATCCTTTTTGAAACAGATTTTATCTGAAGAACAAAGGAAAAACATTGGTGTTTTCAAAGAAGACGTGTTTGTTTATTAGCCTTGAAGAATATATTTTCTTCGCTGACTGGGAATAGATGACAAGACTGTATCCCAGAAGAAATTTAGAATATGTTATCATCTACCTGAGTGATAGGTTCAAGCTGTTTTTGAGTTAGAAAATCAAATTAAGGGAAAGTATTAAAATAGACCTAATTTCCTTTATATAGATTAAGTAAGCATATACTGCAAAGGATAATGTTTTTGATAACCTAAATGATTGTACCTTAAAATTATAGGTTCAGAAACTGATCACAGATAAGAAAACAAGAGCTTAATCCTCAGAAAGCCTCAATATATAACAGGAATGATATTGGTACGATAGAAATATAGGTAGTATTTGATTTACGACCACAGTTAAGCCCAAAATGTCTGCTACTAAGGAAGACCTTTATTAGATGAATTCAGTTCCATTTATGACCTTTCTTGTCCTAGTTGTTAAGTGAATCACTGCAGTTGTAAAGTTAGTAACACGGTTGTTAAGTTAATCTGGTTTCCCTATTGACTTGAATTTAGGAATGATTAGGAATATGGCAGAATTTAACAGATCTATCATGTTGAAGATCCTGCATGTAGTTACGATAAATAAATAAATTTAAATTGGGCATTGTGGAGTTGGAAATAAGTTGAAGAAAAGGGCAGCCAGCTCCATCAGGTGGCCAGAACAATATATTTTAAGGAAAGATGAAACTTTTTCAACTTTCTATCATATTAAAACTGCAGGCGGGTAGAGGGTATTGATGATGAAGATGTTTAAAATGCTGAATTGGTCTGAGAGAAATTAATCTACAACTGGAGAGTATTCAAGACAAGTAAATGGAACTACATCATGATTCCTTGCTGAAAGTTGTACTAATGGCCATCAACTAGGATAGTTTTAAAATTATGAAAGCAGAAGCAGAATGTCTGCTGTCTAATTTCATTACAGGGTGGATGTGTCCAATGTAGATCTTCTGATCTGGATATCTTTTGGATGGGTTCAGCATTTGAGAATTTTACAAAGGCCAACACTGTATAGTTCAGTTGATATAAATTAAAACACTAATTTAAATTGCATAAAATGCATCCAGGTATACAGGTAGTCCTCAACTTATGATCACAATTGAGCCCAAAATTTCTGTTGTTAAGTGAAATATTTGTCAAGTGACTTTTGCCTCATTTTACAACCTTTCTGGCCACAGTTGTTAAGTGAATCACTGCATTTGTTAAGTTAATAACACAGTTGTTAATTGAATCTGGCTTCCCTATTGCCTTTGCTTGTCAGAAGTTTGCAAAAGGGATCACATCACTCCAAAACACTGCAATGGTCATAAATACGAGTCAGTTGCCAAACATCTGAATTTTGATTATGGGGATGTGACAATAGTCGTAAATGTGGAACACAATTATAAGTCATTTTTTTCAGTGCCATCGTAACTTTGAACGGTCACTAAATGAAATGTTGTCAGTTGAGGACTCCCTGTATTTATTTATTTATTTATTTATTTATTTTTATTTTTACCATTTATTTTTACCAATGTAGCTTGTATTACGCTGCATATTTAAATCTGTATTTGATTAGTAAGATGACCAGGGAACGTTTTTTTTTTAAAAAAAAGAAGAAATGCAGGTGGGAAGAATAATATAAGGGAAACATGACACCATTTTCTTCACCATTTTATTTGGAACTTTAAAATATAAGATTTATTGATTATCTCAGTTCTCTGTTTATATGATCCTTTAAGGATTAACATTTGTATTTTTTCTAGATTTTGATTGTTTTTGTCTTTACTTTAAAAGTTAAATGTATCCTATAGCTTGAGATAGAATTTTCCAATTATTATTTTCCATATTATTGAAATAGTTGACTATTTAGGAACATAGTTTTTGCATTTACGATTGTGTTTACTGAACTGCAATTATTGCATGGAAAACTTTGACTTCCAACCAGCCTTAGGAATGAGACTTGTTTTTAATGATTACAAGCAGGTAATTTTAAAATAAATAATCAACCTGCAGTTTTAGAAACAAAAGGAGAAAACATCAGGTAGTAAAATAGGATAGTAATTTGTCTCTTACATGAATAATAATTTTTAAATCCTCTGTGTAGATTTCGTGATAAGTGTACATATGGGTCTAGCTTCCAGCTTTGATTATTAAACTGCTGTAAAAAATAATGCATGCACTTCAAATCTACTTAAAACATCTTAGCAAATTCTGTGGGTTGTGGTTGATTGGTATGTATGTATGCATGCATAAAATTTTCTAACCTCTGAAAGAAGTATATTGCATCCCTTGTTGACCGTAACATATTTTCCTATCTAGTTTGTATGCAATGACTTCATCTTTAGATTAAGAGTTATTAAGTTTAAGTTAGTTGAAAGATGTAATTGTCCCCTTCTGTTAAATCCTCTCCTTAAGAGTAGGAATTTTGAGGCAAGGCAAGAAGAAGAAAAGTGCTTTGATGGTACAATTCCTATCAACATCAACAAATTTGAACAGGCAGAAAAGAACACAATGATGTGAGCTACATCCTGTCCCTTAATCAATGTGGAAGTGATATCTGATAACTACAAATTTTCTAAAGCACAACTGACTGCCATTTAATATTCTGTTAACATTTTCTGGTCTGGCCTGAGAGACATATTCTGGATCCTTTTCTGCCTTGACTCCTGCCCTGGAGGACATCATTCAGAGGTGGTATTCAGCAGGTTCTGATCAGTTCTGGAGAACCGGTAGCGGAAAATTTGAGTAGTTCTGAGAACTGACAAATACCACCTCTGACTGGCCCCGCCCCATCTATTCTTTGCCTCCTGAGTCCCATCTGTTAACAGATAATCAAAGTTGGAAGGGATCTTGTAGGTCATCTAGTCCAACCCCCCGCTCAAGCGGGAGACCCTGCACCATTTCTGACAAATGGCAGTCCAATCTCATCTTGAAGGTCTCAAGTGATGGTGCTCCCAAAACTTCTGAGGGCAAGCTGTTCCATTGGTTGATTGTTCTCACTGTCAGAAAATTTCTCCTTATTTCCAGGTTTAATCTCTCCTTGTTCAGTTTCCATCCATTATTCCTTGTCTGGGTTACAGGTGCTTTAGAAAATAGCTTCACCCCTTCCTCCCTGTGGCAGCCCCTCAGATACTGGAAGACCGCTATCATGTCTCCCCTGGTCCTTCTCTTCACTGGACTAGCCAAGCCCAATTGCTGTAACCGTTCTTCATATGTTTTAGTCTCCAGTCCCCTAATCATCCTGGTTGCTCTTCTCTGTACTTTTTCTAGAGTCTCAACATCTTTTTTATAGTGTGGTGACCAAAACTGGATGCAGTACTCTAGGTATGGTCTTACTAAGGCTTTATAGAGTGGTATTAATACTTCCCTTGATCTTGATTGTATAATACAACTTAGGATTGCATTAGCTTTTTTGGCGGCGGCTGCACACTGCTGGCTCATATTTAGCTAGTTGTCTACTAAGACTCCAAGATCCCTCTCACAGTCACTGCTGTTGAGCCTGGTTTCACCCAGTCTATATGTGTACTTTTGGGTTTTTTTTTCCCTAAGTGTAGGACTTTACTTTTCTCTACATTGAATTGCATTTTGTTAGATACGGCCCAGTATGCTAGTCTGTCAAGATCCATCTGGATCTTGAGCCGATCTTCTTGGGTGTTAGCTATTCCTGCCAGCTTAGTGTCATCTGCAAATTTGGTAAGTTCCCCTTCTATTCCCTCATCTAAATCGTTAATGAAGATATTGAAGAGTACTGGGCCTAAGACAGAATCTGATTCACTGGGTCTTCTTTTGTTGCCCTGCAAAGGAGAATAGAGCTGGAAAGCAGGTTAGTGGGGTGGGGAGGGTATAGAGATTTTGCAGTATCCTTCCCCCAGGAATAGGGTGGGAATTGAGATTTTACAGTATCCTTTCCCTGCCACTCCTACCAAGCCACACCACACCCACCATGACATGCCCACAGAACCAGTAGTAAAATTTTTTGAATCCCACCACTGGTATCATTCCATCTGAGATAATATATCAGCCCCAATCCTGATGCCCTTTTGTAAGGGCTTCAAAACTGGGGCCTTGAGGGTATGATTCAGCTTGTCTCTTGGCTTTGAAGAGGGTTGTTTTTATGATGTTCAGCTGCTGTGTTATTATTTTTATACTGTGTATTTTAAGTATTTTATTGTAAGCTATCTAGAGACATATACATGAGATGGGCAGCTATAAAAATCAAGGGAATAATTGTTTAATGAAGGAATCTACACACCCATACACATATCTGTACCTTTCCTATGCAGATATTTATTTAACAGTGTTGGTGTTCCCTGCATCTGGTAAATAGGATTTTTCCATGCCGCAGTGTAGAATTTATTTATTCATTCATTTGTTCAGTTTGTATAACTTTCTATCTGAAATCAGTTAGTCTGGGTAGCGAACAATCATGGAAAACAATTAAAACACAGTATTGAAAAGAAACTGAATAAAAACAGCTATCAAGAAATATTTTAATCTGTTGATGTCAGCATTACCAGTTTTTCAATCAGGTTTAATTGAACGATGGGGATTTGGTCTTCAAAATTCTCCTCTAATTTCCATCTCTCTGGGCCTAGAAAAGTAGTTGAAATTAATGATAGGGACCACTTCTCACTTACGATCACCATAAGAATTGTAAAATAGCTTCTGTTGATATAGGTTGAGGCTATTTTATTTATTATTTATTCTGTTTTTATCCCATTTTTCTGCCTAGAGGTCACTCAAGGCAGCCTAATTACAGCCTAGCTCTGCAAGGAACATGTTTGATGCGTGTCAATGTTGTGGAGAAAAAGGCCAACCTCCTCTTAGCAGTGGGACAATTTTTCCTTGAAAAGTTTTTCCAAAGACTCCAATCAAGTTTAATAGTACTCTCCACTGATGTGAGTGGAGAGATTTTTTAAAAGCCTTTTCACTGTGTGGGAGTGTGTCAGTATTGGAATGGCACATATACTTGTAAATGAAAGGCAAGTGAAAAGTATACATTTGTGAACAGAATGTACATAGGATTTGGGACGTGCATATCAGGAACTAGTGATTTTCTGGGAGGGCGGGACCTTTCACACTTCGAACTTATCCCCAAAATATGCTTGCCTGGAGTGAGTTTAGCTCTTAAAAAATATATTCCCTCATGTGACTTAAATTTATTGAAAAAAACCAAGAAGTAAATTTAAAGAGGTAAACATTACAACTTTTAGTTATGGATAATAATTAGGTTTTGCCCCATTCCGTTAGCTAGTTTTTCAGTTACGTCTTCTACCTACTTAACTACAGAGAAACATACTACTGAAGTTAGAAACGTTGAAATGATTTGTTTGATGTTGCAACAGAACAATAATGGTAAAACAATTTGCAAGAATAAAATTACTCATTATTGATTTAAAGCCACCTTCTGTGTTTAGAATTGTAGTGGATATTTTCTTCTTCTTTGGAGCCATTAGCGATTGTAAGAGATGAAACAAGAACCCTGTGAGAGTAGAAATCAAGGTATTGCCCCATTGTTGATAGATGACTTGGTGATCATTGGGGAAATGCAGAAGTAAGGACCATAACCCAATCAATCAGTCAGTCAGTCAGTCAGTCAATCAATCAATCAATCAATCAAAATACATCTGGAAGAGACCTTAAAGGTCTTCCAGTCCAACCCCCTGCTCAAGCAGGACACCTTATACTATCTCAAATAGTTGGCTACCAGTCTTTTCTTAAAAATCTCCGGTGATGAAGTATTTACAACTTCTGAAGGCAACTTCTGTTCCACTGGTTAATTGTCCTCACTATTAGGAAGTTTCTCCTTAATTCCAGGTTGCTTCTCTCCTTGCTTAGTTTCCATACATTGTTTCTTGTCTTGCCTTCTGGTACTTTGGGAAATAAGGTGACCCCCTCTTCTTTTGGGCAGTCCTCCAAATACTGGAATACCGCTATCATGTCACCCTTAGCCCTTCTTTTCTCCAGACTGACCATAACCAATTCCTGCAACAGTTCTTCATATGTTGTTGTCTCCAAGTCCTTAATCATCTTAGTTGCTCTTTGTATTTTTTCCAGTCACCACATCTCAACAAATGTGGTGACCAAAACAGGATGCAGTATTCCAAGTGTGGTCTTACTAAGCACTTATAAAGCAGTACTAATATTTCATGTGATTTTGATTCTGTGCCTCTGTTTATACAACCAAGAATGTATGAGATTTTTTTGACTGCTGCTGCACATTGCTGGCTCATGTTTAAGTGATCGTTTGCTAGGATTCCAAGGTTCCCTCTCATTGTTTTTGAGCAGATTTTGCCTAAACTGTACTTGTACTTTTAGTTCTTCCTGCCTTCCCTGATTTGAATACTAAGGGTAAAAGCATGGAGTAGTTGATAAAACTGTTTTAACATGTATGCAAGGCATGCATACAAATAAAGTCATTTTATAGCATTTTATTTTCCAATCATCTATATGATGTCAATAAATTTGCCTTCCTGGTCTCACTATTAACAATAAGGAGGCTTGTTTGACAATGCAATACTACTTATGAGTCTATTCCTAGATAAGATTTTGTAAGTTTCATTATTACTCCATGAACAAAATCAAATATGTTTGTTATCCTTTCTATTGCTTAAGAGTGCATTTAGTGAACACTTCAGAGAAAAATATAAAATAATTAACTTCAACATACATGCTTTAAGCTGGTTGGCTTGCTTAAGTCTTCAAATGGATAACTACACTGAGTTGCAATTCAAAGAAAAAACACTCATTCCTTCCATGTTATGTGTCATTCTTGCTCCTTTGAATTTCCGTTATGCGGTGTTTGCGTATGAAGCTCTTTTTTATCAATCTCTAACTAAAACAACCTGGAGGCAGTCACCACAAACTCTAGCATCAAAAGCACTTGAAGATGGTAGGAAGAGAAAATAATGAAAGTGCATTGTGATCAGACCAAACAACTTGCACCCTTGCATCTGATGTCAGGATATACAGGTGAAACTCGAAACATTAGAATATCGTGCAAAAGTTCATTTATTTATTGCAACTTAAAAGGTGAACCTAATATATGAGATAGACTCATTACATGCAAAGCAAGATAGTTCAAGCTGTGATTTGTCATAATTGAGATGATAATGGCGTACAGCTCATGAAAACCCCAAATCCACAATCTCAGAAAATTAGAATATTGTGAAAAAGTTCAATATTCTAGGCTCAAAGTGTCCCACTCTAATCAGCTAATTAAGCCATAACTCTTGCAAAGGGTTCCTGAGCCTTTAAATGGTCTCTCAGTCTGGTTCAGTAGGAAGCACAATCATGGGAAAGACTGCTGACTTGACAGTTGTGCAGAAAACCATCATTGACACCCTCCATAAGGAGGGAAAGCCTCAAAAGGTAATTGCAAAAGTAGTTGGATGTTCCCAAAGTGCTGTATCAAAGCACATTAATAGAAAGTTGTGCGGAAGGAAAAAGTGCACAAGCAGCAGGGATCACCACAGCCTGGAGTGGATTGTCAGGAAAAGGCCATTCAAAAGTGTTAGGGCCTTTCACAAGGAATGGACTGAGGCTGGAGTCAGTGCATCAAGAGCTACCACACACAGATGGATCCTGGACATGGGCTTCAAATGTCATATTCCTCTTGTCAAGCCACTCCTGAACAACAAATAATGTCAGAAGTGTCTTACCTGGGCTAAAGAAAAACAGAACTGGTCTGTTGCTCAGTGGTCCAAAGTCCTCTTTTCTGATGAGAGCAACTTTTGCATCTCATTTGGAAACTAAGGACCCAGAGTCTGGAAGAAGAACGGAGAGGCACACACTACAAGATGCTTGAAGTCCAGTGTGAAGTTTCCACAATCTGTGTTGATTTGGGGAGCCATGTCATCTGCTGGTGTTGGTCCACTGTGCTTCATTAAGTCCAGGGTCAAAGCAGCCGTCTACCAGGAGATTTTGGAGCACTTCATGCTTCCTTCCACAGATGAGCTTTATGGGGGATGCTGACTTCATTTTCCAGCAGGACTTGGCACCTGCCCACACTGCCAAAAGCACCAAAACCTGGTTCAGTGACCGTGGGATTACTGTGCTTGATTGGCCAGCAAACTCGCCTGACCTGAAGCCCATGGAGAATCTATGGGGCATTGCCAAGATAAAGATGAGAGATGTGAGACCGAACAATGCAGAAGAGCTGAAGACTGCTATTGAAGCATCCTGGTCTTCCATAACACCTCAGCAGTGTCACAGGCTGATAGCTTCCATGCCACACCGCATTGAGGCAGTAATTGATACAAAAGGGGCCCAAACCAAGTACTGAGTACATATGCATGCTTATACTTTTCAGAGGTCCGATATTGTTCTATGTACAATCTTTGTTTTATTGATTGCATGTAGTATTCTAATTTTCTGAGATTATGGATTTGGATTTTTCATGAGCTTACACCATCATCATCTCAATTATGACACATCACGGCTTGAACTATCTTGTTTTGCATGTAATGAGTCTATCTCATATATTAGGTTCACCTTTTAAGTTGCATCACTGAAATAAATGAACTTTTGCATGAAATTCTAATTTTTTGAGTTTCACCTGTAAATACAAAAAAAAATCAGTGGTTTTCTTGAAAGAGTGCACATTTCATCATTTTTGCTTCTCTATTGTTCGTATCAGACATTTATGTTTGTTACTTTGCAACTGGATTTCAGTAAAAAACAAATGCCAGTCTGTATTGTAAACTTCCCACAAAACTGAAAAATGGTAAAAATGTCATTAGCACAATGCTGCAAAATCCTGGTTCCTAAAAGTGTAGTTAAAAATTTTTCAAATTTTTTGAACTTAGATCTTTGGATTCAGTACAAAATAAGAAAACTGCTTAAAGCTACTTTATCAAACTATGGCAGCCTACTTGAAGAAAGTTTGTATTCCTGACAACTTATCACATGTCTTCTCAGATCTCCTATGGAATTGCTCTTTATTCGATCTTTTCACTTATTATGCCTCATGATGTAGAGATTTAATGAAGTTCTTATTTTATGTAGCTGATATTTTCTTACGATTTCATAAGAGATGACAGAGCATAACATTTGAAATTATTTGGTATGGATTTTTTTTCAAGCAATAGGAGATGTGTGCATTCAGATGCACAAACCCCAAACATAAGTTCCATTATATATAATTTAGTGTTTTCGTGGTCTTCTTTCTGTGGTCCTGCATGACCAAAAAGAGCCCGGAGCCATGATAATATTTTGATAGTAATATAGTTGAATGTGATATTTCTGTCCTGCAATTTAATGTTCCCAGAGCAATTCCAGAATCATTTTCCTTATCAATGTGTTTCTTGGTTCGCCAGTACTTCTGGTGTCAAGGAATTATGAACTCCAATATACCTCTGCATACATTTATCTCTCAGTATATGTTCAAAATACTGTGTTGGTAACTTACATTTTTTTCAGCGAAGAAAATTTGTCCTTAAAAAAAACTGACACAAGGATCCTCTTCCTAGATGGACTTTGTTTGCAGATTGTGTTCCATGTTGGATTCCAGATGCTGGTCATCAAACCCTACTCAGCATAAGGCCAGGCCACTTGAGGAACAGCCTATTTCCCATTGTTTGTACCCAACTTGTATATGCTGGCAGAGTTGGCACACTCCTGGTTCCTTCCATTAAATCCAGTTTTGGTCACCACACTATAAAAATGATGTTGAGACAAAGTACAGAGAACAGCAAACAGGATGATTAGAGAACTGGAAACTAAAATGTATAAAGAACAGTTACAGGAACCGGGCATGGCTCGTCTAGTGAAGAGAAGGACCAGGGGAGACATGATAGCAGTGTTCCAATATCTGAGGGGCTGCCACAGAGAGGAGGGGGTCAAACTATTTTCCAAGGCACCTGAAGACCAGGCAAGGAATAATGGATGGAAACTGAACAAGGAGAGAGATTCAACCTAGAAATAAGGAGAAATTTTCTGACAGTGAGAACAATCAACCAGTGGAAGAGCTTGCCTTTGGAAGTTGTGGGAGCTTCATCACTGGAGGCTTTCAATAAGAGATTGGACTGCCACTTGTCAGCAATAGTGTAGCTCTCCTGCTTGGGCAGGGGGTTGGACTAAATGACGAATAAGGTCCCATCTAACTCTGTTAATCTGTAATAAATAGTGCCCTCTCTGGGGACAGAGGAAGCATGCCCTTTGGGATAAGATCTCCCCAGAAATCCACATGGCTCTTTGTGGTTTGCTCAATGCCTTGGATTAAGTTGCTTAGAGTTTCTTATTTGTACAGAATAACCAGATTACAACTTGTTTTATTCTATAATGCTTCGGTATTATTATTATTATTTTTATGTTGCGACTTCCCCAGATTTAGTTTGGAGTCAGGCAGTTCCTAAACCAAATTAAAAATTAACACAAATGTGGGATTTCAAAAGTAATGTTATAAAGAAATTAAATTACTTCTATATTTGGTGACTCTCTTCAAACATGATTCAGATATGCCTGATTCTAACACCTTCATGTATAGCCAAAATGCTGGTATTCTTCTTGGGCTGTGAAACGAAAAGTGTGCTCTAGGTTGCAGAGAATCAAAACTTGGGATGCTGGGGGAGAAAGAACCCAAAACAGAATAGAAAGAAAATTGGAGCTACTTAAAGAAAGTCAGCAGGGTGATTCTTTTTCAAGTAAAAACAGATTTCTGGAATAATCAAATGAATAATCTGTCTGAATTGCCCATGTAATTTGTTAAATGGTTTTTAGTTAGTATGCAACCTGCATAAAGGCCAAATTACTCACGTTGGGTCTCTCCAGAAGTTTGAACTACAAGTCCCATAATCTGTCACCAGCAAACCAAATAATGGAAGCTTGTAGGAATCATAATCTAAAGCAGTGGCTCCCAAACTTTTTCAGTCCACTGCCCCCTTGGTGCTACAAACTCATCCTCGGTGCCCCCCACCCAGGGGTGGGATTCAAGTTTCTGTGGGCGTGGCCTAATTTGAGGGTGTGGCTTGCTGGTCACGTGACTGGCTGACGTGGCTTGCTGATCACATGACCGGGTAGGTGTGGTTTGGTGGTCATGTGACTGGGTGGGCGTGGGCAGGTAACTGGCAAACCAAATACAAGTGGTCCTCACTTAATGGCAGGTTGTTTATCATGTGTTCCAATTTATGATTGGCCTCCCCAGAGCTACTTGACCTGTTTTTGGAGTTTTGACAGCCATGCACACTTGTACACACACACCCTTCTAACCCTGCTGGAGCAGGTCATTGGACTAGAATCGGCAAAGCATCTCTGATTAGATTCTAGTAGTGAATAGAATCTAATCAGAGATGCTTTGCCGATTCTTGTTGATTTGTTTTATTTGTATTTCTTTATTTTATGTTGCTGAATTGCATTGACATATATGTCCCTTCTTATGCACAGCCCAGAAGCTTTTGTGATTCTTTGCAGCAAAAGTTACCGACCTCTGGCTTTGCTCTACTTTTCAAATGTGCCGCCACTGCCGTGAAGGGACAGAAAGAAAAAGAAATAAAGAGGGAGGGAGAGAGGGAGGAGAAAGATAATGAGATATCTCTTCTAGTCCAATCACCTGCTCCAGCAGGGTTAGAAGGGAGTGTGTGTGTGTGTGTGTGTGTGTGTGTGTGTGTGTGTTCTCCTTGTAATTTACCAGTACATTTTGGTTTTGCCTTCTTCAGAATTGGCACTGTAATACATTGGGGAAAAGTAATTTTTTAGGGAGGAGATCTGGTCCAGTGGATCCTGTTTAAAGTCTCAACAAAATGTGAGAGCTTCCTGATAGTCTTGACCATGTTTCATCCTCAAAACCTTTAATAGAAGCCAAAGACGTTTCAATGTGCTGCCAAGGATGTTTCAATGTGGAAAAGGGCCTTAGTCTAAACTAGGCCTCATTTCAACCTGATGCATCAGATCTCTCTCTCTCTCCCTCCCTCCCTCCCAGACTGGCTTTGCTCTACTTTCCCAGTGTGCCTGTGAGGCCAGCGCTTCGAACATGGATGGATGGATAGAAAGAGAGAGAGAGAGACAGGTAGGTAGGTAGGTAGATATATTGGTAGATAGGTAGGCAGGCAGGCAGGCAGACCTTTGGGGTGAATGTATGGATAAGTAGGTAGGTAGGTAGGTAGACAGGCAGGCAGGAAGACAGACAGGCAGAACTTTTGGGTGTATGTATGTATGGATAGGTAGGTAGGTAGGTACATAGGTAGATAGGTAAATAGATCTATCTATATTTGTAGATAGGTAGACAGAAAGGCAGGCAGGCAGGCAGGTAGGCAGACAGACACAGAGACCTTTTGGATGGATGGACAGACAGACGGAATGCAACAGCAGCGGCACTTTGGGAAAGTAGAGCAAATCCAGAGTGACTTTCCCAACGTGCTGCCGCCGCTGTGTTCAATGCGCCGGCTCCAGTACAACAGTCAATGAGATGAGCCTGTGGTGCTGGCGCCCCAAACGCCCCCTGCTGCCTCTTAGCGCCCCCCCTTCAGCAGCCGCTTCCGAGCAGAGCCCATCCCACCTCCCATAATCCCCAACATTAGTTCGCACCGACTTCTAGGCCTTGGCCCACCAAGCAAAACCTCCTGACACTCGCCTTGACTAGGAACGCTCAACATGCCGAAAGGCCCGCCCTATGTAATTCCTGCGACACAACTATGAAGTGGCACATGCACTTTTAACTCATTCCTTGGGGGCGCTAAGAGGCAGCAGGGGGACATTCGAGCTGGCTCTGCAGGCTCCGGTGCAACAGTCAATGAGGTGACCATTGACTGTTGCATCGGAGCCTCCGGAGCCTGCACCTCGAACTGCCTGCGGCCTCTTAGCGCCCCACTGCCGGCCCCCTTGCCTCTTAGCACTCCCCTAAGGCATCCCATCCCCCCAGGGGGGCAGTACTGCCCACTTTGGGAACCACTGATTTAAAGCATGGGTGTTCAACCTTTTGATTTGCCTGATCTTCATTGAGTGAAGAGGAATTGTCTTCGGCTGCATATAAAATATGTAATATAGTTAATATATATTAATAGCAAACTTCCTTTTAATTTTTTAAATATATTTTGGAGCCACATTACTAGCTGTCCAGGGCCACATGTGGCGTGTAGGCTGAGTTGGACACATCAGATCTAAAATATTTCAGGACAGCCAGTTTGAGAATCTTCAAATCAATGAAGGCTGGATATTCAACTGGGCAGTTGCATTCATGACAGTCTTGTGATTTTTTTTCCAAATAGAATAATGTTTTAATATTTGAACTTTCTCTCAGTTGAATTGATATGAGCAGCTAGATGCAACTTATGCTTGTAAGTTTTCTTTTCTTAGTCCCTGTTTGTTTGCATGACAGACAAAATAAACTTGAGCTAAGCTCTTTTTTGTAGCAAAGTATCCACCTTTTGTCCTTCTTGTTAATAGCAAAATGCATGTTCCTACATGTGTGCGGAATAATGGATTGTAGAGATTTACCATGATTAACACTGTCTACAGAAGCATTTCAAAAGTTGTCTTTCTTATTAATAAACATCTTATGATGTTTCTTAGCATATGTTGGTTTCTGCTAAATCTAATGTTTTAGAGTTAACATACATAACATATACGACATGAAACACATACTTTCTTTGGTAATGATGTAAAATCAAATGATAACAAATTAACGAGCACTTGTATCTCATATATGTGTGAATTGGCAAATCATTCCTTTGCCTTAAAATGGCATGTAGAAATGAAAACAGGAAGGTCAAAATCATGGTTTGTATTTCAGATTAATGCAAATCATGGCTTGATTTAAATATTAGCTACAACACTAGGAAGGAAGGAAGGAAGGAAGGAAGGAAAAAAAGAAAGAGAAAAAGAGAGAAAGGGGAAGGGAGGGAAGGAAGGAAAGAAAAAAAAAAGAAAGAAAGAAAGAAAGAAAGAAAGAAAGAAAGAAAGAAAGAAAGAAAGAAAGAAAGAAAGAAAGAAAGAAAGAAAGAAAGAAAGAAAGGGAAATTAATGTCTGGGAAAGGCCAAAGCAGTATAAATGATCTCTGGTTTCCAGTAAACTTCTAGGCCCAATAAAAAGTGTGGTGATTTCATTTAAAGACCTGAATAAGCACAGCACAAAATGTTAGTCAGTGCCCTTGCCAGTACAGAATCTATCAATTCAGAAAGAGCCTGCTGAAAGTTCCTTCCTATTATGAGATTTGCAAGATTTGGATGAGACAACAACAGGTTTTTCCTGTAATAGCCCCAACTTCATACCCCCCAGCTCAAGAATATTTGCAGCCCCATTTTGTTGCAATTCTATATACTACTAACATGGGCAGCATCTTGCCCACACGCTTTTATCTTTCTTGGTGACTTCAATTTACCTCATATTAACTGGACCCTTAACAAATGTACAACTGAACCCACACATGCAACCTTATACAATGCAGTAACAAATCTGGGACTAGAACAACTAGTAACCAACAACACTAGACTTAACAACTGCCTCGATCTCATCTTCTGCAATAGTTTGAATTCAATTTATGGAATACAAATTAAAGAACCCTTTTCCAACAGTGACCACAGCATAATTGACTTTTGTCTCAGCATACGTCCACACAAAAAACATCACAATGATGGAATCCCCATTATAACTTCAAAAAAGGCAACTATGATTTATAAACAACGATCTCACATCCCTTGATTGGTAATTTCTATTCACTGGATGCAATACTGTAGAAGACCATTACAACATATTTCTACTTGAAATCAAAAGAGTCATCAAACTATATGTACCATTAACAACTCCCAAAACCAAAAAAAAAAACCCAAATTACCCATAACAATAAGCTTCAATCCAAAAAGAAATCACTTTGGTGGGAAAACAAATCTGGTCACGTTGCCAACTTCAAAAGCTGATACAAAAATTTATGCCACCAGATAAAAACTGAATGCACCAATTATCACATTAAACAAGAAAAAAACCTTCTACACACCAATTCCACCTGGGCTTTCTACAATTTTATAAACAACAAACTAAAAGACTCGAGGTCCATCCCACCCCTGAAAGGTCCTAATGGTAAAGACTGCAACGATGACACTATTTTTTTTTTCTTCTAGAATTTTATTAATTCAAACATAGACAAACAAAACACAAAACATAAATACATAAAACTTCTTTTTGGAAAGCGGCTTAACCCTGGGTTACATCTTTTTGTACAGACATAAATCAAATTCATACTCACCTAATAGACTATTTCATATCTTATTTAGCATTCTATATTTTGTATATATTTTCTCTCTTCTATTCACTCTCTTAATTCTATTTTATTTATTTCATCTTAATTTAGATAATTATACTTGCATCTTTTGTCCGTTCTCTTTCAATTATCTATTTATCTTTTCTTTATAATACAATATTTCTCCTGTAATCACTGGTTGAAGTATGACAACTTTTTATCTTTCCCCCAAGTTTAACACTTAAAATAATACATACTTTCCATAATGATTCTGCTTAGTACATTCTAAGTACTACATTTTAGAATATTAAAACAAAAGAAGAAAAATAAGCCTATAATATAGTAAAAACTATGTTCCATAGGAAATTAAACTCTTTTGTTAAATCTTAGACATTTTTATACATTCCCTTTAATGTATTGTTAACTCATATAATATTTCAGTTTTCTGACTCGATTTCAAATACTAATATCTACAATACAATCTTATGTACTTTTGCAGAATCTCTTTTTTTTAAAAAAATTATATTTTACCCTTTGTCTCTGAAAAAACCCTGTTTTTTAACATCTTGTTTTAAACCTTTATGACTTGTTTTCCCTTTTTTCCTTCCTTTCTTATCAATTCTAGCCTTTTTGCCCCCCCATCTCTCAATCTCCACTCTCTTAGTCTCCCCTCTCTGTTGTATTTCTCTTTTCTGTTGCTTTCTGACATCGATTTTTCACCTTATTTTTCCCTTTCTTGGTTGCTTTTTTAAGTTCTAAATTCTCCATTTTCTTTCCCCCCTTTCTCTTTTCTTCCTCAACTATGATTATTTGTCCATTAAAGATGGCTTCTTCTTCTTCATCCCAGCTTTCTTGTTGTTTTATTTCCTGGTCGGTAGAAATCGCCATTTCTAAAAAGTGAAAAATAGATCCAGAAGAGCCCTTGCCTTCTTGTTCCTCTTCTTTTAACTTTTGAAATTCCATTTGCAATTCTTCAACAGATAATGCCATTTTTTAAAAACAACCCAAATGTTTTTATTCTTTCAAGAAATAGTTCCCAAAAGTCACAAAGTCACAAAGCAATCCAAATCAAGACAAACTATTTCATTAGCACTTTCTTCTTTTTATATTTTCTCTTCCTGGGGTAGAATTCAGTTACACAGTTCCAAAGTAATTTTTTAGAAGTCTTATTGCCATTTATTTTTGGTCTTATAAACTCCAAGCAGTCTCCTCCAGTACAATCTTAAAATAAGTTCTTTACCTCTTCCTTCCCACTTATAGCAAAAAGATTTTAATTTTTAATTTCAATGTTCAAAAATCTTTTATCCCCTTGGCTTTAATTTTCAAGTTTAGTTACCTTCTGTGCCCAAGCAGGTTTTTCAGGTTTCCATCTGCTATTTCCGTAGGGAAGGAGAGTGAGAGAAAATAACTTTCCCTTTCAAACTTTCTTCCGCCGCTTTTACAGTCTTCTTGGGAAACAATGTATCGTTCAAGAGATTAAATTTCCAGGGTATTTAGAGGTTCCTCGTTGTCGCGGTTCAGCCAAAAACTTTCACTTTCTCCAACTTCCTCCTGCACAATCTTGTCCAGCTGCAGGCTTCTTTGTGACAGCCATTGCTGATTGCTGCTCCACCACCTTGGGAAAAGGGAGTTTAGCCAGCTGAGGAGGGGGTTTGTGATACCCCCAAGCCCCTACCCGGATCTCCCCTATCTTCGGTTGCCTCTATGGGGTAACCATATCCTCCAAATCCAGCTGGATCGGAGGCACTTCGGCGGCGAGCGCAGCGGGAACCGCGCACGATTGCGGATTCCTGCCGCCGCCGAAGCCTTGTAAACCGGAAGCCACACTATTAAAGCCAACCTCTTTAACACATTCTTTGTCTCAGTATTTGTAAACAGCAATAGATCATGCCCAGTATTTCCTAGTCGAACCACAGACAACTACAATGATCTAATACATGTCAATTTTACAGAAGACAATGTTGAAAAAGCACTACGCAATCTAAAACCATCTCTATCTATTGGACCAGACGGAATATGTGCCTACTTCTTAAAAATGCTATCCACTGCCACAGCCAAACCTCTAAGTATAATCTTTCAGGACCAGCTCCTTGCCAAAACTATGGTCACAAGCCACGGTCATCCCTATCTTCAAAAAGGGAGACCCCAGCCTAGTTGAAAATTACAGACCAATCTTTTCATGCTGCATCACCTGTAAAGTCATGGAATCAATTATTAACCAATCCATCATCCTCCACTTAGAAATAAACAACCTACTCTCTAATAAAAAATTTGGTTTCAGGAAAAAACTATCATGTAATCCGCAACTCTTACACTGCAAAAACATATGGATAACACAACTTGATCAGGGCAAAGTAATAGGCTCAATCTACATAGACTTCTGTAAAGCCTTTGATTCAGTGGTACACGACAAACTACTACTAAAAGTAAAATCTTACGGTATCTCTGGACACCGGCATAACTGGATAGAAGCATTCTGTCAAACAGACAACAAATGGTCAAAATTGGGAGTATCCTATCAAATTCTGTACCTGTCAACAGTGGTGTCCCCCAAGGCAGTGTTCTAGGACCAACTCTCTTCATACTCTCCATAAATGACCTCTCTAATCATATCAAGACCAACTGTGTTCTCTTTGCTGATGATGTAAAGCTATTCAACACCACAGATAATACTGCTACCCTTCAAAAAGACCTTGACTATGTATCAGAACGGTCAAACAAATGGCAACTTCAAATCTCAACAAATAAATGCTCTGTCCTATATATTGGCAAAAAAAATCAGAAAATAAAATACAAGCTGAATAGTCAAGACCTTGTTGATGATCCAAACTCTGTCAAGGATCTTGGAGTACTAATCTCTAATGACCTAAATGCTAGAGCCCACTGTAACTACATAGCCAAAAAGGTATTAAATGTTGTTAACCTAATCTTACGTAGCTTTTTCTCTGGTAATATTACACAAATAACTAGAGCATATAAAACATTTGTTAGACCAACACTTGAATACAGCTCATCAGTCTGGAACCCACATTACATAGCTGATATTAACACAGTTGAGAAAGTCCAGAAATATTTCACAAGAAGAGTTCTCCACTCCTCTACTCGTTGCAGAATACCTTGTGCCACCAGACTCAAAATTCTAGACCTAGAAAACCTACAACTACGCCCCCTTCGGTCTGATCTAAGTATAGTATATAAAATCATACATTGCAATGTCCTACCTGTTAATGAATACTTCAGCTTCAATCATAACAACACAAGAGCACACAATAGATACAAATTCAAAGTTAATCGCACCAAACTTGATTGCAGGAAATACAACTTCAGCAACAGAGTAGTCAATGTCTGGAATACCCTACCTGACTCTGTGGTTTCTTCCCCAAACCCCAAAAACTTTAACCTTAGACTGTCTACTATTGACCTCACCCCTTTCCTAAGAGGTCTGTAGGGGGTATGCATAAGTGCACCAACGTGCCTACCGTCCCTGTCCTATTGTTTTTTTATTTTTTTATTTTTCTTATATGTATCCATGTATTCATAGCTATGTTTTTACTTATACCTATTATCTTGTAAGCAATTGACAAAAATAAATAAATAAAATAAAAATAAAAATACTAGTTAAAGTCATTTTATTTTAGTGTCCTTTTAGTCACAGTTAACTAATTGGAATATTTCTTTCACTTTCTATGCTCACTTTTGCTTTCAGTTTTGTTCTGATTTCAGCTATTCACGGTATTGTGTTTTTGTTGACATTGTGTCTCGCTCATACTCTTTTGGGATTGGTATGGATTATAAATACAGTAAAATAAAAGCAATAACAGTAAGCAGTCCAAATTTGTTTAGGGCTTCGTCTAATACTCTGAATATGGATCACTACCCGACTAATAGTTTGGGGCAGATCTTCTTTGATGTAATAGGTAGTAATTATTTAAATATTTAACATTTATAAAAAGTTGATAATCTAACTCCTGCACTATATACTAGTTGAAACTCCTGAACTAATTCCTAGGGTATTTCCACAAGAAAGTGCATTATGATAATCCAGTCTTGAAGCGATCAGTACATGAATCTCTGTATTGAAATTATAACTTATTGCAGGAGGGACTGCAATAAGGGTCTGACCTAAACTGCTGGAGTCTACCTGAAATTCACAACACTGGATTCAGAAACACTCAAAATTGTGAATTCATTTCTTCAGGGCTGATTGCAACTCTATCCACAGCAGGCAACTCTCTTACTTCCCAAACCAAGAATTTTTCAACCACAGCGGTTCTTATTTTATCACAATTTATCATCAACATAAGGACCTCACTACATTCAAGTATCCATTTAGATTATTCATGATATTTCCTAATCAGATGTCAGAAAGAACAGAGCTGGGTATAATCAGCCTCCTTAATGATACCTTGCCCCAAAGTCAATTATTTTTATCACATCAAACTGCATACCTGCCCTTTCTTTTGGCTTCCAGCAAAAAAAATTGAAGCCTTTGACATCCTAACTTCCATTAATCAAGAGTTATGGCTGCTCTTGTATTCTCAAACATTCAGCATCAGTGAGGATGACAGATTGAAATTAATCCAAACATACTGGATATCTCAATGCATTTTATTAATTCCATTTTGTATGTTTATATCCTGCCTTTTCCTTAAGAGCTCAAGACAATTCAGACCTGACTCTCTTTTCATTTTATCTCTATCGCCACCCTATGAAGTGAGTTGGGTTAAGATACTTCAATATGACCTAACTAATTTACTCTGGGTGGTGGTATCATGCCCTTGCAGGCCCATGCACTCTTGAATTTTTGTGCTTGAGGGTAAACATTAACCATTGCATCACAAAAGAAAAATGAAATTCTCAAATTTGAGAAAAACAAATTGTTCTGTAAACAAGCATCGAAATTAGTTTCCCCGAGACAGAAAGTCAGTATGAAACAACATTATTTTACATAATGTAAATTTATAAAGAATAGGCATAATAGGAATAATCACTATTGAAACAACAGTAACACCAACAACAAGCTGTGAATTTGGGAAGGCAGGTCAGAATTACTATTCACCACTTAGGACAGATTTAGTTGTAAATTGCAAGAAACCAGTAACTTTCTGTAAATTAAAATAGCATTAACTCTGTAATTGGAAGCCCTTATAAGCAGCTCATTTCACACTGCTTTTAAATTTAAACTTGATTCGCACAAGCTAATTTTCATGCTTCAGGACCCAGGCAAACCAAATATTTCTTGTCAATTAAAATGTATAAAAATAGAAAGAAAATTCAGGCTTTATTTCATAAGGGTAATTTGAGCATTGCCATCTGTGTCACTACTGTGTGCATTTGTTAGCCATTATAATTTTCTGTCTTTAAAAACATACACGCACAGACATACAGACTTCAGAATTGTTTGAATGGATAAGAATAGACAGATACACATACACACACTAGTCTAAAAGCAATTTTTATTTATTACTATATGGGTGATAAAAATTGCCTTTCTTTCAGAAACTATACTGTTAAATATTGTGATCATGTGAAACCAGGCTAGCAAGCTTCTCTGTCATGATCCCCACACTTATGTAGGGACCCCATATTTATTTATTTGATTTATGTCTCACCCATCTTGTCTGTGGTGCCCATCTACAAAAGATCCAGTAATCCCTTAAAACCTGGCTTTGATCCGAGGTCTGGGGGTGGTATGTCTTTCCTTGTGTTTTAATGGATTTTATTTTTAATTCAGCCTGCTTTGTTTTACCTATATTTTCAGGGGTAGGATTCAATTTTTTAACAACAGGTTCTGTGGGCGTGGCTTAGTTGGTGGGTGTGGCTTGGTGGTAATGTGACTGGTGGGGCGTGGCCAGCTCAACATCACTTACATCGAGGCACGCATCTCCTTGTCTGGTCTCTCGTGACTGTGGGGATGCTGCAACAGTTGTAAGTGTGAAAAATGGTCATAACTCACTTTTTTCAGTGCCACTGTAACTTTGACTGGTCACTCCACACAAGCAAAGTGCCAGCAAAGGAGGGGGGAAAAAACTCTAGAGAAGTTCCTGAGACAAGAAGTCTAGTCCTGCCAAGAATGTAATAAGGGTTAACGGAGAGGCAGTTTCTGTAAGCAACAACAAAATGTTTCCTTCCTGCCTTCCTTACAGGATTAGGCCAGTAATTTCTTCTAACAACCGGTTCTCCGAACTGCTTAGAATGTTAACAACCACTTCTAGCTAATAGGTGTGAACCTGTAGAATCCCACCCCTGTATTTTTTTAATAGTTTTATGTTGGATTTTGTAAGTTACTCAGGTTTTGTTGTAGAGGAAACATACTCCTACTGTGGTCTGTATAACATCATGCAATATTTTGTTTAAGGGACATATATTCTTTCTAAGATTGAGCTGAGGTGGGCATTGAAGAACGAAACAATGTTTATTGTAACAAAGAAACAGGTTACCCTAGTCTGCTGATATGTTGCTGAATCGGCCAGCTGACAGGTAACAGCTGATGCTGTCTGACAGCTCCCTTTTATAGTTCACTGTCAGGCTGCTCAGCCAATCAGAACAAACAAAGCTCCTGCTCAAAATGCGAACCCACAAATAGAACTTTTGTAGAACACAATAGGACTTTTAATTATTTTTATTATTGTTTAAGCATTGTACAAAGTAGAAGATCAAAACAAAGATGCAAGAGGTAAGATGTAGTATAATTTTTAAAAATACATTGTAAAATGATGGTATGTTGTATTGGAGGTGGTTAATGTGGACTGAGATTCCACCCCCATACCATGGGTATCCTGCTCCCTTCTTTGCCGTCTTTGTTAATTTTAATATAAATATTTATTATTTAATGTTTTATCTTACTGCTTTTACTTGGTTGCAACCTTCCTAGATTCACCTCTAAATAAGGTGGGAGCATATAAATTCAATAAATAAAATGTTCAACAATTGCAGTAACAATTTATTCTCCTTTCTCTATTGCTACTACAGTCTTCCAGTCTTTCTTTTTTTCTGATTTGATGCCTGAAACGTTTTCTTGTGTGTTTGTGTTTTCAGTGTGGTTTTGTTTGATTTATTTTATCTTATTTTGGAGTTCTTCCATTTCCAATAAGTCTAATTGTTTGACTTTAACTTTTCAGTGCTTTTCAGTGCCTGGATTGGTTTTGTAAACTTGTTCTTACTCCTTTTTTTCCACTTCCAGTTGTGATTTCTGTCTATTATGTTCTTTTATCTGGCTTGTTCTAAGTCTTACAAGAATTTCTCTCATTTAAGCTTTCTTACCTCCCATGAAGTTGTAATATCTTGAACACTGTTTAGGATTAATTTCAGGCTTGCATTTCTCTCTGATCAGTTCCTGACTTCAAGGAATCCTGTTGGTGACAAGTATATTATTTTTCTTGCAATAATGCAACCATATATCCTGTTTTAGATATTGTTCTAGTTTGATTTTCTGTTTCCATCTGTATTTCTCCCTGAACGTGTACTCAGTACTGAATTACTCATTAAGACCTGGTGTTGTCACCCATAAAATTTCTATGGACATTATGTCCTTTTTGAAGTATAAAGTATCCTCAGGAGACCTTAGTCTCTTGTACTTTGGAAGAGAAAAAATATGCCAGGATAGCAGTATCTGCCTGCTTGGGAAGTTTCGTTTCCACTTGCAGGCTTTCTCAATCACTCACATATTGGCCCCTTTAGAAAAGATTATATCATTAAATACTTAAAGTGCTGTGCATGGAACTCTAGGGCGGGGAGTGAAGGTAGAGTATCATAAAATTGTGCTCTTGGGAATTCTGTACTAAGGATGATTGATTTACATTGATCTGCAGTGAGGAAGATATTGTGGTCTCTTACTGGCCATAGAGTTGTGAATTGTGTAATGGGATATTAATGTGGGACTTTAAGTTGATTGATGCTTTGACAGATGGGTTATAGATGATGCAGAATCAGTACTGATAATAGATTTATGTAGGAATTTATTGGTGTTGCTACAGTGGCCAACTGTTGCATTTTATTTTATTTTCCTGCTAGTTTAATACCGTGTTTCTCACAAAATAAAGCCGAGCCTTATTTTTTTTTGACCCCGAGGCTGTCTTTTTGGGGGGGACTTAATTTCCCCCCCTTACTCTTGAGGGGCGGCACCGGCTTCGATGTTGACCTCGGAGTTGGTGGGGCAGTTTGTATTGGGAGACCTTCCGCCACTGTTGTTTTCCCTTTTCCCGTGCTACGGCGGCATTTAGAGCAACGCTGCGGCATTTGGCGCAGCCACGCACAGCCATCCAGGGCTCCTCCCTGCAACCGGAGCCCAGCGGAGAAACTCGGCTTCAGGAGCTCCTGTCGCCGCCTTCCCTTCACCTTCAAAGGCAAACCGAATTCTTTCAAAAATGACGCCCTACTACTGATATGACAAAGCCTCCCCTGCCCGAGAGGGCAGCCCAACCCCACATGGGGAGACGAATCTCCCGGGGCCGCAGCGCAGGATCGGCCCACCCCGGGAGAAGCGCTCAACTGAATGAGCAGAGGGCCCGGCGGGGAGGTGCTAGCTGCCTTGGCGAGAGCTCCACCACCGGGCAGAAGGGAGACTTTGTCGTGCCAGTAGTAGGGCGTCGTTTTTAAAAGAATTGGCTTTGCCTTTGAAGGCGAAGGGAAGGCGGCGACAGGAGCGCCTGAAGCCAAGTGTCTCTGCCGGGCTCTGGTTGCAGGAAGGAGCCCTGGCTGGCCGCGTGTGGCTGCGCCAAATGCCGTGGTGTTGCTCTAAGTGCCTTGGGAGCATGGGGAGAAGGGAAAGCAACAGTGGTGGAAGGTGTCCCACCAACGCCAAAGTCAACGCAGGAAGCACCATATCCGGGTATGTAACGAAAGTACTTCCTAACGGCAAGCCCCCCCCCCCGCCATTCCCCCCCATTTCACATGTTTAATACAGGCCTTAATTTGGGGGGAGGGGCTTAATTTGATTTTATGCCACTAAAACATGCTTGGACTTCCTATTGGGGGAGGCCGTATTGCTGGAGAAACACGGTAGTAGCCTGCAGATTAAGATTTGATAGTGTGGAGATGCCAGGATCATTTGGACATCCTGTTAGGAAATCTTTGTAGAGCAGTTTGGTATTATTACGGGCAAAAAGACCACAATTGTTCTGGAATTCTCAAATGCCTTTTGTTTAATTCCTGCTAAATTTTTATCTGGAATATAATCCTATAGATAGATAAGGTCTTAGTAGGCATTGCAAAATATAAGAGATCTTCCAGCATTCTTCATATATATAGAAAAAGAACAGGAATGGGTAAAACACAATAAAATGCTAAAATTCAGATGACCATTGTTGGAGGGATTTTGGAAAAACAAATGTCACTCAGGTTGGCTTATCCTCTAGTATGCTTTCATGATATAACCAATTCTGAAATCCAAGACCAGTAATAATAAAAACACATGTTATTACTAATATTACACAGTACTTTTCAAGTATCTTATTTGGCAAAATCCCTGAAGGCTCGGTTCTGAAGTTATGTGTGGGTATATAAAATTCAAAAGATTGTTAAAGCAACCATATCTAAAGCTTACACACCTGTTTCACAAACTGATTCCAGTTTTTTCTGGGTGCATGTGAATGCACAAACACTTCCTTCCATTTCAACATGGAACCTTAATTTATAACTATGAGATATTCCATTTTGCAATGGTCATTATATACAGTACTTATGTATTGTATGTTTATGTTGTATTCATTAAAAAAGTTGTCAATTATTAGTAAGTTCTAAATGAACTTCTGTATTATATAAAGAACTTCTATATTATATAAATCTCAATTAAATGGATAAAGACTGTCCTTCATTAATGCTGTAAATTAGTCCTCACTAAGAATGTAAACAACAGCGTCAAAAGATTTCTTCCCCTTTGGTTCATTTGAATCAATATTGGAGACGTGATTTCCGATGATCCAAAGGGCCACAAGCAGGACTATTCCAAACTTGTATTCCTTCTAAAAAGTTGTTCCCTAAAATAAGAGAGCCAGAACAGTGCAAGAAATTATAATTGAAATACACTGAATTGTTATATACGTTCTAAAATATGTGACTGCAAGCACAGAAATCTTGGATTCACAGCTGGAAGGCACTATGTTTTCTCTGTTTCTTTGGTGACTTTTAATTAGTGTCAGTAAAATTATTAGCTTTCAAGATATGGTAAACATGGATCTATTATTATTATTTAATATGATAATCAGGAACTAAAAGAAATTATACACATGTACGAGTTTTATATATTAATTTATTTTGTACTCTCAAGTCAGTGTTGTTTTGCCCTTACCTGCTTCCAAGGGCTAAGAGAAAGAGAGAGAGAGAGAGACTGGTCCAAGGTCACCCCATTGGCTTTCAGCCTAAAATAGGACAAGAACTCATGGTCTCTTGGTTTCTAGCCTGGTGCCTTCACCACTACATAAAACTGGCCCTAAACATGTTTTCTAGAGAAGCTGAAAGCAGGCTGCTCTGAGAATTTGATTGGCGCTCTTCATAGGTACATGTTCCTTCAAAACGTAAAGCTTATTTAGGAGTGGAAGAACAGACAGACAAGGACAGGAAGTGACATTCATTCTTGTGTGGGCTTTTCACAACAGAGAAGAAACCTGTGTAATGAAACATACATCTCCCCATTTTATCAGAAATTATTCCAAGTTCTGTTGATTATCAGAGACCTTTTGAAGCTACTTCACTTTTAACTTGTGTGAAGACTGGATTATAAAAGCTTAGCCATGATTAACAGTATTTCTTTACTCACAGAGGAGTGCTTCTTTTTATTCTTTCAAATATTTAATTCTTTCAAATGTTAACTAGCTGTGTTTGTTCTACATAGAATGCAAGACTATAAATGAAAGAACAACTCTCTGATGTAATAAATGAAAAGTAAGTTTATTAAATGTATCCAGAATAGTATGGTACTGTTAGGGTTTCATAAATTGTAAATTAAAATGAGACAAAAAAAACTTGCTATGTAGTATTGTAGATCAATTTGGTGCCCACTTGGGTGAACACACATAAGCAATTCATTTTTTAAATTCACCAATGGTCTTTTCATTAAGATGTGGTGGCACAGTGAATGCAGAATTGCAGGCAACTCTGCCCACTGCCTGGAGTTTGATCCTGACAGGGCTCAAGGTTGACTTACCCTTCCATCCCGAGGTCAGTAAAATGAGGACCCACATTGTTAGAGGCACTTAGAGAGTGCTGTAAAAGGACTGTGAAGCGGTATATAAGTCTAAGTGCTATTGCTAATTACAATTTATATCCATTTATATTTAACCATTAGTGAATGTGCTATCAGATTTATTGTATGTTAACATTTAAAAAATAAAAATAAAACATAGACTTTCAGTTTATCCTCTATTTCTTTAAAGGATTTCAGTGGAAGATTTGAAAGATGTGTGCTATAGTGTGACAAAGATGAATCATCATGATAAGCTTAGTTGTATTTGATAAATTCAGATAATTCCACAGCTGTATGAATTGTTTCATACCAGCCTTGTCTCACGATAGTTCATCGCTTGTTTAATAAACTTCACTGTAAATGTGTACCTCTTCTATAACCAATAAAACCAGAAATTTGCCTTTGTAAATCTCTTGAGCTAACCACATGAACACTGAAGAGGAAGGTGTTCCTTTCCAGATTACCAGAAAGTAAAGTGGGATAGAAAAAAGGGAAGGATGTGATCCTTTGTCTTCCTCCCTTCACTAAGTTTAGCAGGCAATCTTGGAAAGAGGAGCTGCTGCTATTATGTTATATCTTCTTCAGTTGTGCAGTGTTCATTTCGCTATCAAGTCACACAAAAAAGCCATCCAAACTAGCTCTCATGGAACAATTCATCCATCCTATTTCCACAAAAGAAATGCTTTCCCTAACTTTGGAAAATATAGCAGAGTTGAAAGGGACTTTGGAGGTCATCTAATACAGGGGTCTTCAAACTTGACAGCACAGGAATTCTGGGAGTTGAAGTCCACAAGTCTTAAACTTGCCAAGTTTGAAGACCCTTGATCTAGTACAACCCACTGCTCAAGAAGGAGACCCCATACTATTTCAGACAAATGGTTGTCCAGCCTCTTCTTTAAAACTTTCAGTGTTGAAGCACCCACAACTTCTGAATGCAAGCTGTTCCATTGACTGATTGTTCTCACTGTCAGAAAATTTCTTATTGTTTCTAGATTGAATCTCTCCTTGATCAATTTCCCTCCATTGTTTCTTGTCTGCCCTTTGGGTGCTTTGGAAAATTGTCTTCCTCCTCTCTGTGGCAGCCCCTCAAATATTGAATACTGTTATCATGTCATCCCTGGTCTTTCTCTTCACTAGACTAGTTATGCTGAGTTCTTACAACCATTTTTCATGTTTTAGTCTCCAGGCCCCTAATCATTCTGGTTACTCTTCTCTGCACTTTTTCTATAGTCACAACATATTTTTTATAGTGTGGTGATGAAAACTAGATGCAGTATTCCAGGTGTGGCTTTCTTAAGGATTTATATAGCGGTACTAGTACCTCATGTGATCTTGATTCTATCCCTCTGTTAATGCAACCTAGAATTGCATTGGCTTTTTTGGCTCCTTTTAACTGCTTGTCCACTAGGACTCCAAGATACCTCTCACAGTTATTGCTATTAAACCATGTTTTACCTAATATGTACCTATACTTTTGTTTTTTCTCACCTAAGTGTTAGACCTTACTTTTTTCTACATAGAATTTCATTTTCTTTTTTTTTTTTAGTTTACTTTATTGTCATTGCACCTCGTACAATGAAATCAAACACCGTTTTCAGTGCACATCATGACCATGAAAATAAACACAAACACACATCCTTCACACTCCACATACTGAATTGAAAACCCCCGACACCATACCAACACTGCACTATATAGCAGAATTCAAAAGAGCTACTGCCCTGGGACAGAAGCTCTTTTTCAGCCTATTTGTTCTTGTTTTTATTATTCTGTACTGTCTGCCAGATGGTAATAGTTAAAAAAAAAGGGGGTGCCCAGGATGAGATGGATTTTTGAGAATGTTTTGAACTTTCTTATGGCAGCGGGAGCTATAAAACTCTTCCAAAGAGGGGAGAGGGCAACCCATGATCCTCTGGGCAATGACGTTAACCCTCTGGAGTGCTGTCCTATCTGCCACTGTGCAATTGGCAAACCATACAGAGGTGCAGTATGTTAAAATGCTCTCTTTGGTGCAGCGGTAGAAGGTCAGCAGTTTCTCATTCAGATAGATAGGCCTGAGGGTTCAAGTCTATCAAGACCCATCTGGATCTTGAGCCCATCATCTAGGCTGTTGGCTATTCCTGCCAGTTTAGTATTACCTGCAAATTTGTTCTTCTGCTCCCTCATTTAAATAATTTATGAAGATATTGAAGAGAACTGGGCTTAGAACAGAACCTTGAGGTACCCCACTGGTTACTTCCCGCCGTGCAGATGTAGTTCCATTAAGGACTAAACATTGAGTGTGATTTGTCAGCCAGTTAAAAATCCATCTGATAGTGATGCTGTGTATTCCACATTTTTGGAGTGTAACAAGGAATAATTGTTGTCTACTTTATCAAATGCTGTACTGAAATCCAAGTATGCTACATTTATACCAAATCCACTGCATTTCACTGGTCTACTAATTTAGTCACTATGTCAAAAAATGAAATAAGATTTGTTTGGCATGATATGCTTCTGGTTATAACTTTGCTTGCTTCTGGGTGTTTGCAGATCTGTTGCTTGATTATCTTTTCCAGGATCTTCCCAGCTATTGATGTGAGGCTGATTGACCTGTAGTTCCCTGGATCTATCTTTTTCCTTTTTTTGGAAGATGGGAACTACATCGATGAGCTCTTTTCCAGTCTCGCGGTAGTTCTCCAGCTTTCCGGGATCTTTGAAAGATACAGTGTAATGGTTCTGTGATCATATCTGCCAGATTTTTCAGAACTCTGGGATATAATCCATCAGGTCCTGGTGATTTGAATTCATCTAAAGTGGACAGGTGTTCAATATCTTGAAGCCATCTCAGTGGCTCTGCTTTTCTGCCTCCCTGATCCTTGCTTTTTAAGCAGGGATAAGAAGTTCTTTGTCTTCCTTTTCTTATACAGTAAGTGGTGTTGTGGGAGATAGGATTTAGCAATATATCTAAAACCAGCTTCAGTTTACATGTTTTATTAAAATATTGTTTTAACTTTAATGATCATTTTCTAGAGAGAAACAAAATGGTGGGAAAAGTGCATGGTTCTAATTTATAAGGCACTTGGGAATTGTACTTCTGGGGCAGATGCATTTATTTTATGAGATAGTATCCCATTTCTCTAGCAATCTGGAGGGTGGGATTCCCAAACTGTACCATTAAAAAAGAAGATAGTTTTCACTGAGTGCTGCATTTTAATATTGAGAAGCAGATTCCGATCCATAATAACCATTAATGTGCACTGATGTAGGGGTGTTACATGGATGACCTTTTTGATTTGAAATTTATTTGACCTCTTGAATTAGGACAATTTAGTAATCATGGTATATTTATTAGGTTCTGGAGTCCTTCTCCTTCACCTATCAGGAAGTGCTACTGATAAATTTAATTGGGTGGAGATTAGCAAGTTTAGGTGATATATTTTCTTTTTAGTTGATCCTTCATCTTTACCTTCTGGCAGGAAACATGCAGGATCAAGAAATATGAAGCAGTTCTTGTTAATAAGAAGAGAAACTATCTCTGCCACGTCAGAGTGCTATCAGGGTAGAAAGAAAGGAGAGAGTAAAGGCCCTTTTCTTTTGCACTTGGGCTGTTCTTGCCACCTTGATGCAAATAAGTGCTACAAATCTCTGATTGCATTTCTGTAACATAGAAGTGAATGCAATTATGGTTAATACTTACCTCTGGTTTTTGTTCTGTAGTTACTCCAACAAAAAATTGCCAATGAGATGATCTCAGTCTCGTCCATAGCAACTGGAACCAACCATAAGACCATTTTTCATTTTTTTCCCGAGTGTCCACTTAAAGCACCCTGGTCATATCAGCCCATGTCAGAGGTTGTATGCAGGTTAACAAAAAAGATGGGGCTGTATGCTAGCTCCTGTATAACTTTGAAGGTCATCTTCAAAACCACATATCACTGTGTGACAAGGTATAGGTTACTTGGAGGAAAGCTGTCAAAACTCTGTAAATAATGGACCAATTTGGATACATTATATACCAGAACAAAGAAACTCTTCTGCTAAATATACCAGCAGCATAAGTCTATCTTTGATAGGTCCCATGTTAGCAGAGTTTGAACAACAAGGGAACTTGAAATTATACAAAACATAGTTCCTGGCCACTTTTGCCTGCAAGAAGAGGCATTGATTTCAAAATTAATTTGAAATTGTACTAATGCTTGCAATTAGGCCATTGTTCCTACATAATCTGTCCAAGTGACAACCAACTGCTGACTGTACTTTTATAAGAGCTAAACATGACTGCGAGCATTTATACTCTGCCTTCTCTTTTTCTTCTCTCCTTCATGGAGAAGTGAATGCTTTTCTCCCTGCTAGACAACATAAATAATGAACCAGACATAGCACATGAAGGCATACCCACTCTGCAAAATTTTGCTTATTTACTTGATGGTGCTCTGTGTAGCAGTGTTGGTTGTTGGATTTTTCTTACGTAGAGTGTTATGATTGATAAGCCAAAGAATAATATTTCCCATCAGCCCTGAAACCATTTTGAGCTGAAGCCATTTTGGGAGCATCTTCAGGGCTACCATAGCAAGGCCAGTTGGAACTGTGGGAGCATAAGGGGGGAGATAGAGATAGCTGGGGATCTGTAGCCAAAACAACATTCTTTCCTGTGGGAGCCAAGGACGCTCTTACCAGATGCTGGAGAGGCGTGGACCAAAGCTAGTCAGAATGGTAGCTGCGACCTGATTGGACCATGTGAAAGACATATGACCTGGTGGAAAAGAACTTTGGGGTTTGATTTGGGTGGGACAAACCTTGGGTCCTTCAGAGTTGGGTTTTCCCCAGATGTGCTAATAGGACATGCCTAATAAATCGATACTTTGAGGAATATGCCTGTCTTGGAGTTTTAATTCTGTTGGGTGTGTTAAATGGAACCCTGACCTTCCCATCTTCTCCAATCTTAGGAAAAGGATAAAGTTTTCCTTTCTCCAAAATTCTGATTTGCCTACTTGAACTGACCTGAGAAGGATGAAGACCACCTGGCTTTGAAGCAGATTCAGCCAGAACCTTATTTCTTTTACCTTCCTAAGTCGGATGCTAATTCTTGCTTTGGGAGAAGCAGCACCTGTCTTAAGAGCTCAATTCAAAAATATTCTTTCAAGTTGCCTACTTTGGGCCACCATCTGTACATTTTTCTTTTCTTCTATTCTGTCCAGTTCTTGGAGATGGTCTCAACAAGTTTGTCTCAAGTAGGATTTTTACAGACAAACATTAAGGATTTGTTTTTAAAACCAAATAGAAAAAGGTGTTTTAAAAGCAGGCTTTGTAACAGTACAGTTTCTTTCTTTCCTGGGTATATACCTAATTTCTAGCTTGTGTCTTCCAAGTTCAACAAGGCAAGTTGATTTCTAGTGTAATATTGGTGGCAAAATATGAAGGACAGAAGAGGTAACAGAGAAGGGAACTTGCTAATGCAAAAGCAATGTACTGAAAGTCACTTTTATTTCTTATTTATAATCTACACGCACACTCTGGATAATAGATGACAATGTTCATTCAGTATTTTAACTTCAAAGCAGAGAGAAGGCATGGATGACAGAACTGGGAGCTGGAACATAAAGATACTAACAACAAGAAGGAAAATGCCTGTTTACTGGATTGCATTTGTTAGCATGCTGTCTTCAGAGATTGCTCCCCCAGGAATAACAAGAATATGTGCTACAAGAACAATGATTTAACATCTGAAAATGGTACTTAAAGACTTTTCTGTCTGGTAGATGAAGGCTTCTGAATGGAAGCTGGGGACTCCATTCCTGCTGTTTATCTATGTCTCTCTGGCTTTAGTCAGGAGTAATTGCATATTTAACCCCTTAAATAGATATAACCCTCTTAGTGCCAAACTCTCCCCCCCTCCTTTTGGTGCCACATCTGCTTATGTTACAGAACAGCTGTGCTGTCTGAATCCCTGCCAAAAAGAAAGAAATCCTTTGAAAAGTCAAAAGAATTTGGAAGCTCTTGCCAGGGTTCCACCTATTCCTTTCAGGGTGGGGATGGACACATTTGACTAGGGCTAATGGGAGCTATGAAAGAGTTTCTAATAGATTCAGAATTAAAACAAAAACAAAAAAAAACCCTTAATCTGAAGATGGGTACTCCAAATCAGCAATGTAAATTTGCTACTGTCTCAGCGGTTTGGCCCTTTGGAGCTTTCTCAATTAGCTCTTGTTCACAGAGCCAGCTTATGCAGGACAAATGTTGCATAATTGCATCAAAAGCCAGATTTTTTCCAAGATGGAAAGACATATGTGTTCTTAGACGAAGTGCATATTTGAAGTGAAAACTCCATCCAGTTGAGATTAAAGGTACTCTGAGGAAAAACATGAGAGCCAAACTATTTTAATAGTTTATGGTATTTAAATTGATACCAATGGGGTTGTTTTATTTTAATCACTGAGGCTTCAAAATAGGCACTTGTCTACATAACTCCTTTTGGCAAATTTAACTCATTCATACAGTAGGAGCTATTGTAAAGGAGGCCAGCCCAGCCTACAGGAATAAAAATTAAAAGTTTTTGCAATCTGTTGTCAACATAACCACATCTCATTAACTTTTTATAAAAGAAAACTTTTTGCCTGCAAGCTTGATTTGATTAAGAATAATCAAATAGTAGGCTTGTAATGAAGAAAGACTAGAGGAAAAAGAATTTCTTTGTGATCTGTATCACTGAGCATTTCTAGCTTGTTTTTAATAGCTATATAAGATTTATGTTTTGACAAACATAACCTGGGGGGAGGGAGGTAACAAATAGACATATGGATTTGAAAATAATCTCTTGATATTATTTTTCATTCTGACATGTTAACTGTGAAGTTTGCCAGTAACAAATAAGATTTTCCTGTGTTTTCTTTTTCACTAAGCGAGCTGAATTAATTAGCATACGTAGTAACCCAGTGAATGATTGAAGTTGAAGTATGGGAAATCAGTTTTGTCTTACACTTATCTCCCCTTTTCCCCCTTCATCTGTTAAATGGGAATGAACTTCAAATTTATATTAAACATTTGTTTTATTCTTTCAGCTAAATATGATGAAATAGGTTGTAAAATTGTGCATGAAAATCAAAATAGGAAGCTGACTTCTTCGCTGGGCCATTTATTAAGGAGCGTTATTCGTTCAATTAAATATCTATGAGCAAAATCTTCTTTGGGTAATAATTAAGACGGTTCCATTGTGTTGCATTTTCTAAGAATAATATGTTACCTTTTTTATGTTTCACATTAAAACAGAAGTTGATATATCTCAGTGTAAACTCTAGTGCACATCATTTAAAGGGAGCTGTTAAACAAAAGAAGATGGTGTGTCTTTGTGTGGTGTGTGTGTTTTATGCTTCTTTGAGAACATGTGCAGCATTTTAGAAAAGGCACATGAGCCTTGAATGTAAGTAACTGGTTTTTGCATTAGGTACTCCCTGGAGGTAGCAGAAAAATATCATGTCCCTGCATGAAATGCGAATGTGAAATCTACCAGAAAGAAATATTTATGACCATTTTATGCTTGATTAGACTTGGATGACATCTGTTAGAAGACAGGGACTGGACAAAGAGAGAGACGCTCCAGGGCAAATGTTAACAGAGTTGTTTAGATGATGCTGGGGCAGAAGCCTCCATTTACTGCCAGGCAAAACATAGGAATTGTGTTAGCAAAGAGCACAGCTGACAAGAATTCACTCTGATGGAAATACTGTCTGCTGTTTAGCAGAAACAGTAAAATGCAGCTGCTGATATTCCCCACACTACTGCAATTTATAGCTAGGTATGTCAACTGAACACAGAGATTACTGTAACTTTTCAGGAGCACATACATTGACTTTGATATCAATCAACTTTTAAAAACTTTTAGTATGTATGTATTTTTAAAGAAGCAATGCAGATGTTCATATTCTGAAGGGATAGTTTTCAGGGTACGGTATATGTTGAAGTGTTGATCTTTTTTTGGCAAATCTGCTTGAGACCTGCAGCGCTGAAATTTCCCTTGTAATTGTTCCCATTCCGTTACTTTGGGCAAAAACTTCATCCTTTTGCCACCTAGCCTGTGACCTTAGTGCTTTTCTGTGAAAGAAACCAAGGCCTTAGGGTGGATTTCACTTTAGAGTGGGGAAAAAAAGAAGCTTATAAGGTTATAACCATATAATTTAGATACATAGATAGGCCATGCATTTACTGGCATGATGCCCAAGAAATCAGGTTGAAACTGGATTCAGTTATTCAATCTTTGTAACTGCATTGACTCTATAATGTAAAATCGTACAAGTATACAGTGGATGACCTGTTTGTGATAAAAGCAAGCCATATAAAACTTGTTTGTAGTCATGGTTTTTTTTTACTTTTTTAGATAAAGATTGTCGCTTGTCCAAGTGCTCTGACTCTATCCCCAATCTATTCATCTTTTTTCCTTCCATTCTTGATTCCTTCCTTTATTGTTCTCTTCTCGTAAAATTGCTCTGTCTGGAATGCTGATGGGAAATGTGAATTTGTTTTTGTTTGCAGCAGTTCTGTTGTTTTGATTCTGTCTGTGCTTAATGGAAAACAGTACGTCACTTGGAGGGGGCGTTTTGTCTACTGACCATTTGGCTACTGCATATATATTTCTCATGCTTATCACATGATGACAAGGGAACCCAAATGGCATCATTTTTCCGTTTGGGGTTGAGCTGAATTTGTGTTTAATAATAGTGAAAAGAAAACAACAGCTCATAAATGTAACTGGTTTTATACTGCTTTCTTGCTGAAAAACGACTCCAAGGCTTTCCATCTTATATGCTTTGACTATGATTAAGAGTTGTTTAAGCCAAGATCATATGAAATTGTATCTTTTTCTTCTCTCTTTCTCTTACAAACTGATGCAGAAGATGTCGTACATTTTACATGTGATAGGAAAAGTACTAATTTAAGTAGAAAAGCCCATAAAAGTACTGTGTAAACCATTTTAACATCATTGGGGTGATCAGTTTATAGTATTTTTACCTGGATTTAGGCTGTATGAGTCATAAACTACACAATAATAGCACTTTAATTAAAAATATGTAATGTATTTTTGAGTTGTAAATATAATACTATATTTCTTGGAACCTTAATCTAAAAACTCCTTTTTTTATTTTTAAGCCATGCTGAGGATGTTTATTTAAAACTACAGAGTTCCACTAAGACTAAATAATTTTTAAAAGGTGAGGTGTGTATGTGTGTATACATACATACATACATACATACATACATACATACATACACACACACATAAGTGTGTGTGTGTATACATATGTATGAATGGATGTAAAAATTGCACTTCCAAACTTCCATTGGCTCCCATTAAATATTTTACAAGTAAAAGAAAGGTCTAATAAAAAGATTGCACTTCAGATTAAATAATCTAAAACAACTTCAAGACAGTAACAGAAGTAAAAGCTATCGGCAAAATACTGATAGATACTGTATATATTTCTCTGTGTGTAAATACTTTAATTGCATTTAAACATTAACATAGTTCCATGGGACTTGTAGTAGGAATTAGGTAGGAAGAGAATAGACTTCTGTGACTATCAAACTCATAATAATTAACAGGTATTGTTGTCTTTTGGGTAACCATTTTTATTTTGAAGATCACATCCATAAGTGCACAACAGTATGTATGCATACCACAGAAGTTTGTCATTCATTAATAGAAAATAGATGTACAGAATTTTTTCCTCCTGTTTGAATTTCTCAAGAGGATGGTGCTGTTTTCTCTAGCCCCTTGCTTTTAAATAAATACCTTTTTTAAAAAATGTTTTGTGCATAGACATGTACGATCAACAAATGTATCCAGAGGTGTTAGAAAGGGCCAGCTACACCCCTCCTCCTTTTCTCTGTTCTGTCTTTATCACTTTGCTCAGTTCCACATAATAACATCTTCATCTGAGATTGCTGTGGCACAGGGGAACTGCATTTGTTGATCAAATTTGGCTGGCTAACACTGTGATCTTGTATCCTGAAGTGCAGAGATGCGCCTGGAATATGCATGTATAGAGCTGGCCTCTTGATTGATTGATTCTGCCTGTCACAGAACAAGATAACTGGATCAGTAAATACCCTGTGCACTTCAACTTCATCTACACAATCAAAAGTGAGGGCATCGTGGGGATGAAAAATACTGAGGCATGATGGGAGTATATGCATTTGTCAATGATAGCGAGACACTTACCAATGAGGAAAGAAAGGGAAATTCATTTTGTGGGTTTACACATGAGTAATAGTGAGCATTATACTAATTCCTGAAGGTTTGCCAGATGTCTAATCAGTTCCTGCTTTTCTCCCTCCTCCTCTGCCTTGAACCATTTACTAGTTTAACTCTGTTGGTATCAGGTTGTTTGGGCTAAACAGTTACTTTGCAGTGTAAAATAAAATTGGCCGTTTAAAGTAGTTTTGTAGTTAATTGCATGCTATTGATTAAGCAATTTACTGTATTAAGTTTTATATTTAATTACTGACTAAAATTTAAATATAAATATTCTCTCTTTCTCTTCCTGTGTGAGGGAACCTTGGACCAATTCTCTTCCCTAAGTTTACCTGCTTCATCTTGGTCTTGTCAGCAGAAAAGGAAAACCTGTAGTGGAGATAAGAGTTTAATTAAGGCAAATTCTTTGACTTATCATTTACCTTTCTCCATGTTTTTTTAAGGGACTTTCTGAAAGTATATTTGGTTTTTAATAAACCTTCAGCAAAGTGAGAAAAGAAAGATTCCAGCTGAACAAGTTCTGGGTTGCTTGCCAGATAATTTAGATTCTTTTCCTTCAGGGATTCTGTAAGACAGTTGGTGTTAAATGCAAATGTTTTACTTTTTGTTTGTTATAAGCTGCTAGCCTCACAGCAGAAACTAACCAATTGGGCTCATCAAAAATGTTAAATAGAGTCAGCTGTTGTTACTATGGATGAGAGAACACTAAGAACATTCAAAATACTAGGCTAGACTCTGAGGTAAAAAAAACAACCCCAAAAACCATCTCAAAGGAGGACAATGACAAGTACTTTGTATACAGATGATCCTTGACTTACAACCACAAATGAGCCCAAAGTTTCTGTTGTTAAATGAAACATTTGTTAAGTGAGTTTTGCCCCATTTTACAACCTTTCTTGCCACAGTTGTTAAGTGAATCAGTGCAGTTGATAAATTAGTAACAAAGTTGTTAAGTGAATCTGGCTTCCCCAGTGTGAGGGGGACTTTGATTGTGAGAAGGTCGCAAAAGGTGATCACATGACCCTGGAACACAGCAAGGGTCATAAGTATGAATCAGTTGCCAAGCAACTGAATTTTGATCCTATGATCATGGGGATGATGCAAAGGTCATAACTCTGCAAAATAGTCATAAGTCACGTTTTTCAGTGCCGTTATTACTTTGAACGGTCACTAAACAAAATGCTGTAAGTCAAGGACTACTATAGCAACACTGAATTGGTGAACACCAATGTAGACTTAAGCTTAAGATGTTTTACATAATGCAGAAATATGTTGCTTTGTTGTACATCACCCAAAGTCATTTGTTTTTGTGAGATGAGCAGCTATATAAATTTGGTAAATATTATAAAACGTGCAGCCATAATATCAGCTTTTACTTTTAAATCAAAATCAGATATTCTTAAGAGGTTTATGTACTGCTCTTTCTATTCTTTTAATAACACCATACAGGTAATTTAAATAATCTTCTAAGATTTAGTTACTTTTCTACAGTAGGACTGAGTGGGGAATCCTTAAGCCTTCCCAAAATTTTGCTAAATTTAAATTCCCAGCATTGCTACGCACTGGTTGGTGGTACTAAATGCTGCAATTCAGCAAGATTTGCAGGATGCAGTGAACTTAAAATCTTATCACCGTATTAAACAGCAACATCATACAGTCAACAACTTATTTGACAACATTGTAATAGAAGTAAAATGAATATAAAGTAAAGATATTTTACTATCAAAGTATCATCAATCATTAATTAATGGATGTACTTTCCTGCTTAGGTGCTATCTTTGGCAAGGATTTTTTTTTAATCCAAAGGAGATCAATCCAAAAGTTAAGAGGAACACTGAGAAACTTTGTTTGGCTAGTTTATTTGTATTAACATCATTGGCTTTGGCAATGCAAGATTCTGCTGTAAGTAAGCTAAATCTTTGGCTTTTATAAAATATTTGTCAATAGAAACCTTACAAATGTAGGCAAAGGATTTGAGAAATTTTCTAGATGTTCAACACTATTGATCTAAAATTAGAGGTGATATTCAAGCAGGTTCTGACCAGTTCTGGAGAATTTTGAGTAGTTTGGAGAAGCGACAAATACCACCTCTGACTGGAGACTTTACAGTATCCTTCCCCTGCCACGCCCACCAAGCCACATCCACAGAACCAGTAATTTAAAAAATTGAATCCCACCACTGTCTAAAATAGCAATAAATATTATTAAAAGATAAGTTTTTGGCCTTGGAAACTCTTAGAAGGAAGCCATGATTGAAGGGTGTCCAGATTCATAGAGGGGATAGAGTTCCTCTGTTTTTAATATTCATGTTTATTCAATATAATTTATGATCTATCTATGACTTTATTATGTATTTTTGGATTATATTTTTCATCAATTGCTGTATATGTTAAATTTTCTTTTTGTATTGTCATTGTAATGATTTTATTTGATTTCACATGTTTGAAATCTGTGACCATATAAATTAATAAGTACAGGAAAAAAAACAAATGGTTTCCCTCCCCCATATTTTTAATAAAGTAGAAGGATAGGCAGCATGTTACACAGAACTACTATCCGAGCTAGTCATGTGTAGTAACAAAATAATACATAATCCCAAACAGGGCATCACTACATTTCTCAAATGTAGATATTACAGCAGTTATCAAATTCACAATTATAACATATTCTGTTTTGTCAGTGGTTTTGAGGCTGGGTGGTAAGTTCACAACTTTTTATGATCATTCTATACCTTCTGATTTTGGTGGTGATTTTTTTTTTTGAAAATTTTATTTGGGTTTTCACAAAAAAAACCATAATACAAATAAAAT
Source organism: Pseudonaja textilis (assembly GCF_049901715.1). Taxonomy (NCBI): domain Eukaryota; kingdom Metazoa; phylum Chordata; class Lepidosauria; order Squamata; family Elapidae; genus Pseudonaja; species Pseudonaja textilis. Next base: position 33,173,923 of record NC_141991.1, on the reverse strand, counting down.
GTCTTTTTTTGAAAATAGCATGGACCCGAGTTACACTCCTTCACACAGATACAAACTCAATTTCATGCTCACTTTTATGTTCTATTCCATATCTTATTACTGTTTTACATTTTCTACATAGTTTTTCTCTTAATTTTCTCAATTTTATTTTAATTATCTCATATCAGTTCAAATCATTATATTTATACTTTTGTCTGTCCTGTTTCAATTTCATATTTTCTTTTCTCATTAAACAAATTTTCTCCTGTAGTTACTAATTGGAGTATGACACCTTTATATCTTTTAATTTTATCCATTCAACTCTTATTTAAGCTTCAATATATACCTTGAGGTTATAACATTCAATATAATACATAACTTCCAATCGAATTCTGCTTGGTACATTCTTAAAATACACACTATATTCTTAAAAGGTGATTATAAATATATATAATTAAAACGGTCATTCCATTCCAATTCAATTCTATTACTTCATTAAAGACTTAACATCTTTAACATTACTTTTCAATTAAATATCATACTTCCTTGGGAACACTTATAAGCTTTCTGTAATTAATTTTTTTTCCCCATTTCTCTTCCCTTATATTTTATAAAACACAAAATAATTAAAATGTTCCCATTTTTTCCTAATTCAATTTTCTCATTCATTTTATTCCATTTATTAACAAACATTTCACTAGATTACAATAACTATTTTATCCATCATTTTAATCATACATTGTTTCATATTTTCTAAAATTATTTCTATTTCTAATATAACAATACTATACCTTTGCAGAATCCCTTTTTCAATTAAATTTTCACCCATTATCTCTAAATAGTCCCTATTTCTCCATATCTTGTTTCTGTCCTTTATAACTTTTCCTTTCCTTCTTCCCTCTCTTCTTCTCCCCCCCCCCTTTTTACCCCCTTGTGTCTCTAGTTCTAATTCTCTCTTCTGTATTCCTCTCTTCTGTTGCTTTCTAATATTATACTTATTTTTCAAGTTATTATTCCTTTTCTTGGTTGTTTTTTCAAATCTTAAACTTTTCATTCTCTTTCCCCCCCTTTCCTTTTTTCCCCCACATAAAATTACTTGTTCATTAAAAATGGCTTCTTCTTTGTCCCAGTCTTCTTGTTCTACAGGCATTTCTTGTTGTTTCTCATAGTTCGAGATCTCCATTTCTAAAAATTGAAATAAGAAGCCAAAAGAACCTCTCCCTTCTTGTGCATCTTCATTGTACATTATAAGTTCCATTTGCAGTTCATCTAAATGTAGTGCCCTTTTAAACAACCACCCAATTAATTTTAGTCATTCAAATGCAATAACCAAAAAGCCAGAGTCACCAAATAATCCAAATACTCCCAAGCTGTTTCTTCATGCTTCTTTTTTCCACTTTCTCAGTTAAAATGTATCTTTTAGAAGTCTTGTTGAGGTTTTACTGTAATTCCAGGCAGTCTCCTCCCTTTTTTCCAGATCCTGCCCTTTTATTCTTTTTCTCTCCTTTCCTGCTTTTAAAAGGTTTTAAGTATCCAGAAATTTTTATTATCCCCTTGACATTTATTTGAATGCCTATCAATGTCAAAGTGGATTTTTTTTCCAATTTCTTATTTAGGTCTCTAGCTGTCAGTATAGGGAAAAGGAGAGAAGAAGAAAAAAACCAAACCCTTTCCCTTTTCTCTCTCCTTCACTGCTTCAGAATCTTTTTTGGGAACAATGTTACTTTTTTTTAGTTTAAATTCCAGGGTACCTTAGTTGTTGCTTTTGCAGTTTCACCCGGTCAACCAAAACTTTCTCTTCTTTTCTTCCTCCTGCACATTCTTTTCCGGTCGAGTTCTTCTTTGAGGTGGCCATTTCTGACCACCGCTGCAGCCGCCTTCGGGAAAGGGAGTAATGGCCAGCTGAGGAGGAGAGATGCGGCTCTCCTCAACCCTGCTGGCAGTCTCCCCACTCTTCACCACCTCTATGAGGTGGCTTAGCCCTGGAACCAGCCAGCTCGGGTTGCTCCAGCGGTGAGCACGGATTGAAACTGCGCACGATCGCGGTTTCGGTCTGTCCGTGAAGAGGCTCAAACCAGAAATCATGTGGCGATTCTTTTTAATCTAAATATTTTTGTGAAGAATGGCATATAGGTAGTATTTAGTTTTACATCTATACATAGAAATGATGATCTAAACAAAATGTCAAAATTAATGTTTGCACCACCTTGAAATACGAGGTTAGGTACTGCAGACAAGTCTCAACCTATCCATCCTGTGCTTGACCATCAGAATTAATAACTAACCACATTCCTTGATGATTCTGTTGAGAGTGGAAACCAGGCAGCAGAGTTTGCTATGCAGGAGAGTTAATAAAATTTTCATTGCTGAAGGAAAGCTTATATACAGTAGTCTATTTGTCCTGCACTTCAACCACCCAAGCCAGAGCCAAAAAAGCAATTGTCTACTCCATATTTCAAACAGATGCTGAAGGATAGAAAAGATGTCTGGGATTCACAGCCCGAGAAGACTGCCTCTTTGAAAACGTTGCTGCTGACTTGTTTGTCAAATCCTTTGCAGTGTTTAACATTTATTTAGCCTGCAAATCATTACAAGTTCGAATTTTTGTTGAATTATTGAAGTCTGGTAAACATGTAATTGCGGAATGCACAAAATTGATTCCTTTAGCAGATATATTAATTTAACAGTTACCCATTTTAAAAGGATAACTTTATTCAAACAATGGATAGTAGATTCATGGTCCGGAGCAAGCTTAATTTTAGCTTGCTCATTATTTTTAAGACTTTTCACCTGAAGTTGTTAATCAATATAAATTGCAATTTTCCTTTTTCTTCCCCGTACTGATGCCAAGAGAAGAGTTGTTGTCTTAAGTTTCCTCCAGCTACCAGCATAATAGTAAACTTAAGATGAACCTTTGGTCAATTTCTATAATATAGTCTGTGTGCTTTAAGACCTTGGTAATATATGCCAATCCCATCTCTCCTCTCCCATTTTGGCTCCAGTTGATGTTATGTCAGGTGTATAAGATGGAGCTTAGCATCAGAAAAAGCCATCAGCTGTGAATGAAATAAGAATATTAGAAACCACATTTAGAACTGACTTAAAAAAAATAATAACATGGGTAGGAGGAGAGAGAGAAAAGGGTGTCAATCGAAAACCAGCAGGGTGGCAAACCTATCCTACTATAGTAGAAATGCAGAAGCCTCCAGGCCTTTATGGTGATTGGTGACACACTAGAGATATTGTTAAATTGCCTTTTTTATTGGTTCTTGAATCTCAGGTATTAAAATACAATTCCTGGAAAGAAGTGAAGAGGATCTTTATAATCTTTTTTGCAGATAAATCCCCTTCCCCTCCCAAAGATATGGGTGTGGAGAATATTCCATTTAAATTTATGGAGGACTAAATTTATTTATTTATTTTTTGTTTTCATCTTCCTTTGAATCAATGACCATAGTACAAGATAGTTGCACTGAAGCAGGATTCAAGGTAGATTCTATGTGTATGAGTACATTGTCACTATTTAATGTTGAGGACTCTTGCACTAAGCATGCATATTTTAAAACCACACCTGTGTGTTTCATTTCTGTTTCTTAAATGAAGGACTTGGCATAAACCATATTTAATTTTGTTTTGTTATTTTCATCCCATTTCTCTAATGTACCTAAATCACTTGAATTGTATTTCTGTCTCCCAGAGTGTATTAGCTAGTCCATTTGTGTCATCTGCAGATTTGATCAATATTTTGCCTATCTTTTTATCCAAATAATTAAAATGTTTCAGAGTACAGGAATCAAGACTGGTACTTTTGTTGTCCATTGTATATCTATCTCCTGTTTAATGAGGAACCATTGATGAGAATGCTTTGAGTATGATTTTCAAGCCCTTCACATAGACACTCAATTGTATCATTCAGCCCATAGGCTTAACAAACTTGCAAATCAAAATGCCACAGGATACTTTGTCAAAGATTTATCTGATTACTGTACTGTAGTACAACTATAGCATTCCCACAATCTACTTAAAAAGTAGAACTGGAATGAGATTTTTAAAAATCCATACCCATGCCTGGTAATTACTAAGTTCTTCCCCAAAATCTTTGCAAGCCAATCTTTTTTTGATGATTTCCTGTAAAATCTTACTTGGTATTGATATCAAACCTGTTTGGGTCTTCTTTTTTATATTATTATATAGGCATAACATTGGGCCTCTTCTGACCATTAGGCATTTGCCTATTCCCTTGCATTTAAAAGGGTTCAAGTAGTTCAGCAATTTTCTTCAGGACTTAAGGACATTATTAATTTGAATCTATAGATCTAAACTCATTTAATAAGGGGTTCTTGGTGCTCTCTGAGCTTGGTTGTTTCCTTGCAAATGTTTCATTGTTCACTGATGGTGTTACCTAGTTTGGGTAATGAAATGTCTGCAAGAAAACAACCAAGCTCAGAATCCTCATTTTAATCCTGAGCTACAAATATCCTCCTTTACTGAAACTCATTTAAACTCAGAGTAAAGAAATATGCTTTGTTTTTATGAATGTCATGACTCAACTCTTCTTCATCTTGCCTCACAATTGCTAGTGGAACATATACCTTCTTATGAAAGTGTTAAGTGGAATCCTTTTGTTTTTACTTGTTAGTATTTGGCAATCTGCATTGAGCACATTGGTATACTGATTATTTTCTTTTTCTTGTAAAGAGTGTAATTTCCTCATTCCTTGCATCTTTTGTCAATCTCAGTTCAGAGCATTAGCATTCCTGATACCATCCCTACATTTCCAGGTTCCACAGCTAAATTATTATTTTCATGAAGCTTGGGGTCTAGCATGCAGAAAATTGCCCTGGTTTCCAAAGACAGGCACCCATGATGATCACATGGACTAAGACATTGACTGAGTACAGTATCAAATAAAGAGAGCTAAAGGGAAGATACATAGTTATGGTGGAGATCCAATGTGTGATGGAATAGAAAGCAAGCATGAGATCATAAAAGAATCTAGTTACCCACTGAGACAAATTGTAAAGGATTCCGTATCAGTCTAGAAGGAAAGCCTTCACCGAGTCAAGTATTAATTAGATTTGGAAGCCAACCTGAGCATCTTTAGGTTGCCAAATTTTGTGATTACACTCAACCTTTCATTGTATTCCATGACTTACTGGCTGAAATCTGACAGTACAATTGGCCCAGAGAAGAAAATGGCTTTTGGAAGTCCCTATTTGAATTCCTCCCAGTGCTTTACATTTACATTTCTGTAAAACAGTTGTAAAGACATGTGGTGGAGCAGTGATTAGAATGCAGTATTGAGTCAGCCTTCCATCCCTCTGAGGTTGGTAAAATTTCCAGGATCCAAACTTTTGGGGGCAATATGCCGACTGTAGACAGCTTAGAGGGGGCTGTAAAGCACTATGAAGTGGTATATAAGTCTAAGTGCTATTGCTATAGTGTTATTTTTCTGCATCTGGTTTTACATTCCAGTTACTGATTTAGAATCCTTGGTGTTCATGTGTTATGGGTGGTTTCTTGACTATATCAGAATTTATTATAGCAATAGGACTTAGACTCAGTGCTTTACAGCACTCTCTAAGCCATTTGTAAACAAGTCAGCATAAAGCCCCTCACAATCTGGGTCGTCATTTTACCGACCTCAGAAGGATGGAAGACTGAGTCAACCTTGAGTTGGTCAGAATCAAACTCCTGGCAGCGAGCAGTGAGTTAGCCTGCAATACTGCATTCTAACCACTGCACCATCAGGGCTCTTTTACCTAGTATTTAGCATATCTTCTCTGGGTGTTACTTTTGAATCCTTTGCCCTTCCCTTTTTATTTACTTCTTTTCCTGCTCTGGTTTTAGATAGGAATATAAGAGAGTTCCACATTGTATTTATGTTGCATAAGGTGTAAAGCATAATAAGTGAAGAAAGGTGATAGGAGGGAAGTGGAAAAGGGGCCACAGCACAGGGACATAAGGAGCACATGGGAGAGGCACTATGGGACGTAAGCTATGGTGTAAAGTGGGAAAAAGTGATGAAATTTAGCAGGCGGAATAGTATCGTAAATCATAGCATAAAGTTAGGGTAAAATAAATTTAAATTTCTCTCTTATGTTATCAGCGTATATTGTAAGAAACAAATAACTGTGTTGTCTGTGTGTTCCTAATATTTTTGCCAAATCGAAAGCTTTTTGTGAAAGTAGTAACTGATCTTTGTAGAGCAGTTTTGTAGTATTTACTATGGATGGCCTGGTGGTAAATGAGTGAAGGAAGCTATCATTCTCTTCTAAACTGTAAAAACATCTTGCCTTGTACAATTGATCTTAAAGCTTTCTAAAATAGTATTCAGAATCAGAACACTTACAAAGTAGACTTATTTATATTTTAGGCAAAAATATATTTCTTCCATTTCATACCTGTGATATTCTTGTGGCACATATATTAATTTTGCACACAGAGACAACTTTTTCCTGTGTACTTGATACCTTAGGTATATCTTTGTATTTAATGTGGAAACAACATTATAAACACAGATTTGGAAATAAATTTGTAGACCAGCAATAAATACTGGGTCTCTGGAAAATAAAAGCAGTATGGAGTAAAATCTTCAAACCTTACACACAGCATACAAATGCACTTTATTTAAAATTGGCATGCAGCTTGACTTGCAATTATTTTTCCCCTGAATAAACATATTCATTATGTTCTGTGCTCAGGAAATTCTTTCATGTAATCAATAAATGTTAACAGTATATTTTATCACAAATTTCATATTTCTGGATGAGTCACAGACTACTAATCATCTACCTGGACATGTGGCAAGTTTTAATTGTACTTTATTTTGGCTTTCAGTACTGAAGGGGAAAATGTGCTTCAAAAGTTATGGGTCATATTTTAACTACTTGTTAATGCAATCAATTATAGACTTATCCAATTTTTTATGTTTGCTGTAGCCAAGGTTATTTCTCATACATTTCATACTGTATACATTTGCCCTTGGAGTATATTCACTTACCCCAACCTGAATAATCTTTCCTGCAATTACCACCTACTTCTGTTAGTTGGACAAACGTCCAGTGCCTCAGATTTGATTCTAAAAAGTGCTTCTAAAAATATCAAGCTTGAGGGGAAAAGCCTATGCAAACCCCTGCAGCTGCTGCTATATCTGATTCTGCATTCACATCTTTATCTGGTTCTTCACATCCACATTGGTTTTTCAGCTTTTTTGACAAAAAGTCTTTCCAAGCCTATTTTGATGTTCCAAGACACTGTATAAACAGACTATAAGTTCTATAACTATGGAGATATAGAACCTTTCCTAATCAAACTTATTGATAGCTGACGATTATTGTTCAAAATCAGATTGAGGCTGTAATCTGTGATCATCACATGTTACAAATGAGAACCAGAGTGCTTGTGGACATCTTCCTTGGTCCTTATCACACTTTCTGCTCAATTAGATTTTTAAATTCCTTGTGTGACCAATCACACTTGGCCAAATAAAGAATTCTGTTCTATTCTAGTCTAAAGTTGTAAATAAATAAGAAATTTCATTGGAAAATAAACCTGTAGCCAGGGAAGATAAAACAAAAATTCATTCAAAATATAGTTTTAAAATGTAAATTGGACACTGGTATGCTTTTAAGACATTCATATAAAAATGACCTCAGCTCAAAGATTCCATAAAAAAATAGCAACTATATTCTGTGAACATAATTTTTTTAACAGTAGTATATATAGAGAGATAACAAACATAATCAATCTTATTGTTGCCTGGTAGTGTACATTCAAAACACTTAGATAGCCCTTGTCCCTACTCCTGTCTTTAACAACACAAAGACATCACAAGGTCATTGAAGTAGATTGAAGCAAGGAGGATGAGTCCATATAAATGCAAGAGACGGGATAAGAAAAGGGAAGAAAACAAAAAGTGAGCAGAAGATATTCATGTAGTCCTGGGGAAATTTACCATGAGTGCCCTCCACTGAATGTAGAAGGAGAAAACTATTATAGGAACAAGCTATAAAAGGGATCCATCTGGGACTGTTTTAATGAAATTTCTGTCACTTGGATTTCTGAATTCAGAGACTCTAAAGTGATAAAGTCACTTTTACTGCAACAGCAGCATACCTCTCTCTCCCTCTCCCTCCCCCCCCATAGCTATTTCTTATACATTAATTCATTTTAAATGGATAAATAATTTAAAAACTACATGATTAGGTAAACTTGAATTTTTTTCCAGACTGTAAACAAAAAACAGGGTGAACTGTATATTATTGCACATTGACAACTGAAATTAGTTATTATTTTTCAGTGATAGATTAGATATACGTGAGTGTTGTTGAAATACTATTTGGTGGATTTTTTTGGGGGGGGAAACATAAAACCAAATCTAAATGATATATTTATTGATACTATTCAATGCTAGTTATATTTTGCCTAACTTATCACAAAGTATTTATGGAGTAAATTTATGGAACTGATTGATCTTCTGTCAGCTTTCTCAGGTAAATCAGATAGGAAATACAAAAAGAATGAGTTGTGTTTCTACTCAATTAAAGTAATTGTACTATATTGTAAGGATACATTAAGCAAATCTGGCAAGTCTCAAACTATAAATCTCCTGCTTTCACTTTTAACAGCCTGATCAATTAGGATGGGTCCTTCCTAAGTTTCTTTCTCTTACCATTAAGGAACTGTGGGCTACTTTCCTTCTAGTCTGAACATACCCTAGGCCAGTGATGGCAAACCTTTTTGTTGTGATGTGCCAAAAGTGCATGCAATAGCGTGCGCGCCAGCACCCGCAATGCAATGCGCTCTGCCCCCCTGCACATGTGCATGCAACACCCCTGCCCCACCCCTTACCTGCACTGTGCATGCACAGGCAGTGCAGATAAGTGTAGAGGGAAGACTCTGGAGCCTCGGGAGGCTGACAATGGGCCCATTTTGGCACTTCTGATATTATCGGAAGGCCCATTTTTCGGCCTCCCGAGGCTGCAGAGGCTTCCCTCGAGTCTCTGGGAGGGCGGAAATAGCCTCAAACGGGCTGAAAATCAGCTGGGAGGCACGCACATGCACAGTGCAAGTAAGTTTGGCTGGGGCTCACGTGCCCACACAAATGGCTCTGCATGACACCTGTGGCATACGTGCCATAGTTTCACCATCACAGCCCTAGGCAGCATCTCTTTTCCTAATAGTACAAGGTCATTCCCACATACCATTGCACCTTCTGATGATTTTATAAATATACATCTGTTTTAGTACAAAATAAAAATTTCAAATCACGACTTAAATTTTAAATTGTTGTTGGAAGGAAAAAAAATCAGAATAAATAGTTGCTTTGGATTATGTAGACCAGGGGTCTCCAAACCTGGCAACTTTAGCATTTGTGGACTTCGACTCCTAGAATTTGTCAGCCAGCATCTGGGAAGTAAAGTCGATAAATCTTAAGGTTGCCATTTGGAGACCCCCCTTTTGTAGGCAGAAGCACCCACATTTTCTATAGTCATGAAGATATCAAAATGGTAAAATATACATAGTGGTGTCATTGTACAAACTCCATCTTTTCATTACAACATTGCATATACCTTATGACGAGGTTCCCCAATCTCTGGTCAGCAAACCATGGGGACCATGCAAGTGGCAGGTGAGCAGTCAAAGCTCCATTTGTGCACCCGCGGGATTAGGTTGCATGCACGAAACCATCTCTTCCCTCACCACTGCCCACCGCTGACAATGTTTCATAGAACCGGAAAGGTTGGGAACCTCTGCCATATGTGATGAAGTTCACATCACCAATCTTATGACACAAATGTCATGACTTCTTCCCCCACTGTTGATGCCCGTTTTTTTAAAAATGAAACCCAGCTCTCTGACTGAGAAAAAACAAACATGTATTAGAGTTATTTGATAATTAATGATAACTACTTTTATAGTTTTTTTATTATATATGTTTTTGTATTGTTTTATTATTTTTAACATTATAAACTGCACGTTGTGGTGAGATGGGTGACAAACAAATTTAATAAATAAATAAACTTTATTAAAAGAAATTGTATCTCTAAACAGTGTTTTAAGTGATTAAAATAATCTTGCTGAACTGCAATTGATATACAGTAAATCAATTTGCTTAAATCAAATCCACTTTGTATTTATTTCCAGAAATGATACTAATTTCTACATAGATCCCATAAACATTTTTAGAATACAGAAATGATGGGAGGTGACTGAACAATATTTGTTCAGAAGTCTCTACCTGCCTTGTAGAGAAAAAAGATGGAAAAAATCAGTTTTTTTGTGTGTGTTTGGGTATATCAGGTAGACCAGTCAGGAAACGCATGCCACAAGAATTACTAAAACTGTACTTTATTGGTTCAGTTATAATAATTGAATATTATTCACATATCCATTTCCCTCCCCCTTAGGCAAAGAAAGGCTTATTTCTTTCTCTCTCCTATTTTCCTGGCTAATTTCCTGATGCTTGCTTCACAGCTTCTTCAAGCCTATCTGCATTCTCTTTTACAAGTGATGCTCCAGATCAGGGCTTCTCCTTCTCCCATGGAATCTCCTGTGGAAGTAGTAGACATGGTTAGCTAATTGAAGAATTTCAATTTCTTGTAACACAACCTTAAAAATATTTTAGAATAGAATAGAATTCTTTATTGGCCAAGTGTGATTGAACACAGAAGGAATTTGTCTTGATGCATATGTTCTCAGTGTACATAAAAGAAAAGATACATTCATCAAGAGTCAAGAATCATAAGGTACAACACTTAATAGTCATAGGATACGATAAGCAATTAAATCATACTAGGAAACAGTCAATAAAATCATTAGGATACAAGCAACAAAGTAACAGTCATACAGTCATAAGTGGGAGGAGATGGGTGAAAGGAAGAATGGAAGGATTAATAGTAATAGTAATGCAGACTTAGTAAATAGTTTGACAGTGTTGAGGGAATTATTTCTTTAACAGATTTTCTTTAACAGAGTGATAGCATTCGGGAAAAAACTGTTCTTGTATCTAGTTGTTCTGGTGTGCAGTGCATTTTGAAGTCTTTTCCGCATTTCGTGCTTTGGAGCTAATAGGAAACTACTTCTATTAAATCATTGTATTGCCATAACAATTGCGGTTCTCCGAGGATAGAAAAATAATCCATACTCTGTTTACAACCACAAATGCAATAATAAAATAGATCTGTCTGTCTGTCTGTCTACCAAACTATCAATCAAATTTATCTCACCTGAAGTGATTCCGGGCGGTGTACAATAATCAGATAAACCACAATATCAAAGCAATCATTAGGAAAGCAATCAGTATAAAAAGACAATCATTAGTGGTTTTTTAAAAACATTGTAAAAGAATAGAGTGTATATAAAGTGCAATGGAGCATCAACAGATTATCAGTCAATTGCAAAAGGCAGGTTTATTCATACCTTTAATACTATCATACCTTTAACACTATCAAACTCCAACATCTGCCTATCCCAAGTTCTTGGGAAGTCCTTGATAGATGGATAAAAATGCCAAAATCATCCAAACATCTGGCTGATTGTGTGACAACAGAATTTTGATTGAATATTTCCACTTCATCAGTTCTCTTATTTTCACTATCAATTTTTTTTGCTCTAAACCACCTATATCCTGAAAATATTTGAATTTTGGTATCAAATCATTTCAGTCTTAGGAGCAAGCTAGACAATTCTTTCACATGACTATTTATAGTTTTATGACCATAAAAATGCCCATATGATGCAGGCACTCTTGAAATATATGCAAAATCATTGGAAGACATTTATAGAAACAAGGCTATTTTTGCAGATATTATAAAAATGGAAGTTTGCTACCGAAATCCATAAAACAGCTTAAAATTGTACATATATGTATATACATACATACATATCTGGCCCGCATACCTGTACCATTTTGGGATAAGCAGCATTGTTAAAAAAAAGTGAGGAATAAGCAAAAACTTAAAAGGACAAGAGAAGAAAAATGAAAAGTAGCATTATTAAAGCTAGTTTATAGCTATTTTCATTTATTATCTTTCCATATTTTATACCTTGACAACTGATGTTGCTTGTATTACTTGCAAACACTGCTTGAATATTTCCTTATGTCCCTTAGCTTAAAGAGGTGGTTTCTTATTTGAAGAAGACAGTATTATTCAACATTGTTTTTCATTGTTATTCAATGTCCTACATTGTCTTTTCCGCCCTGATCTAGTTAAGTGGAAAGAGTAACTTTAAAGTTTAAAATGGGTAGAAATTGCAATAATACATACTCTGCATCTCTGGGGTCCTTAGTGCTGAATGACCTTGGTGATTTTCTTGCAGACATTTCATTACCCAATACCATCAGTGCACTGATGATGTTGCCTACTTTGGTAATAAAACATCTGCAAGAAAACCACGATGTTCACAGAATATCAAGAACCCCACAATTTAACTATCAGCTGTAAATATTCTCTTCTATTGGTACTTTGAACCTCATCTGTAATGGCTCAAATATTTTCTGTTTGATTTTCTGATGTGCGTTGACAATTAGGCTAATTGTGCAGCACTTTGGATCTAAGGTCTAAGAAAGGTTGCTTTAGAATATGTGGAGCTACCAAAGTGTCTTTGCGATGTTTGAGTACAAAAATATTTTCTCCAATTTGTACAATATCCAAGCACCGGAGTTCACCAGTGCTCTGTTAGGAATTAATATTTTATTATACTGTTATAGGACTGAATCATACTCTTAATACAGGAGGAATTAAAGGGATTCTGCCAGTCAGACTGAGAGTCTAGCCTGCATCTGGGCAAATTTTTTTTTTTTGCCCCCTTATGATTAGTGTCTACAACTGCAATCATGTTAATTTCTCACTAGAAGTGAGTGGCATTTGCTTAATGAAATGGAAGTAAATATATGGATTGTTCCTGGGAACAGATGCCAAGGAAATGCCCAAAATCTGTTTAATCATTTGAGTAAAATGGAAAAAATAGCAGACAATATAACATTTCAAATTGGAAATATGCTATTAAAACTAAAACTGAAATTTCTATTGAGGTACAGCAATACTATGCTTACTAGGGTTTTTTTTCCCAGACAGAGCTACTCTCTTAAAAGAAAGTACAAGGTTCTTTTATTTTGGTCATTCTCCAAGCTTCGCTTACATGCTGCCATTTATTTGGACCCATTGACATGGGTATAAGTTCCCTTGTATATCCATAGTAATGTCCTCAACGGGTACTTACATGTATGGTATTCAGCTTTGTTCGGGTATTTTCCCATGTCATTATAGTTGTGCTTTTAAAGTTGTAGCAACGTTTCGGCAGAATCTCATCTGCGATCATCAGGCTTCTGGTTGTGTGTCTGTATATATATATATATATATATATATATATTTTGTTTTCTTAAGTTTTCATGAACTTACATGTATCCCACGTCATAGTAGTTGTGCTTTTAAAGTTGTAGCGACGTTTCAGCAGAATCTCATCTGCCATCATCAGGCTTCTGTATAGTATAACTTCTATACCGAAGCCTGATGATAGCAGATGAGATTCTGCCAAAAAGGTTGCTACCACTTTAAAAGCACGACTACAATGACGTGGGAAAATACCCAAACAAAGCTGAATGCCATACATACATACACACACACACACATATATTGCTTTCAGCCTCTTATTTTACTGGGATGGTGGATGAAAAATTAGGATTTTCTTATTTTGCCCTCTAAGGTTAGTAGCATTGTTTATAATAAGTCACCCACTTGATACCAAACCAGGGCTAATAGGTTTATTAATAGAAAATCTATATTTAAAAAGTACCTTCATTAGTATTAATCTTTCCCAGCCCCCTACCCCACCCCACCCAAAAAATTCTGGCTATGCTAGATGGTTCTTCTTTCTTTTGTCACTTAAAATGACTGGGACACTTGCCCTAATTGTTGGCAAAGCCTCTGTAGTTCATTATTGCATCTTTTAATGATTAACTTTTCAAAATACTCCTTTTTCATCTCCTAACAAACTTAATTCTATGGCTGGTTGATAATGCTGATTTTCAAAGTAACAATGCAGGGGTGCGAGAGGGAAGCCTGCAAATTTATTTTGGCATTTTTAATATATATATATATATATATAAATGATTCTTGCATACTGAAAGAGCAAGATTGTCTCTTACAAAGAACAAATAGCTTTCTGTTATCCTGCCTGGTTGTTTTTAATGATTCTTGACATTTATGGGATTGTCGCAGATCTCCACAAGGCCAAAAACAGAACAACAAAATATTTGTTTTACATCTTTATTGTATGCTGACTGCCCTTGTGCATATTTATGAAAGTTAAACATTAATAGCAGATGTTAATGAGTAGAAGTCTTGAACTGATTTCTGAGACCTTTTGGTTAGTACATGAATCTTCTAGTTGATGACAGCATTTCTAACATGTCTAATTATGAAATCCTGTTCTAACCAAGCCTCTGATAATGGGAGCATTTTTACCCCACCCGTTGTGTTTATGTCACTGGCAGACAAAAATCATTCCAAATCTTTTTTCCTTTCTTCCAGATTAATTGAGATTCCTTTTGTTCCAGTACCTTTATCCGCGTGCCTTTAATTTTCTATCCAGGATTATAAAGGTTTATTAACTTTCTCACCTAATATTTGAAAGAGTGTCTGGGTTTCCCTACGCCTCCCCCACCCAAGCCGTCTGTTCTTACCACCCATTTTTAATACTTCTAGAAGAAGCAAAAGAAAGTGATTATAGGTAATAAATATCTTTTTTTAAAAAACATTGCAGAGGCAGTTTTTCCCCCTGTTAATGAGGGTAATTTGACTTGGTTGAAGGATTGCAGTTCTTAAGAATTAATGCAGCAATCCAATTCAAAGATTTAAAGAGATCTAAGATTTTTCACAGGTCGTGTGCTAGTGAATGGGCTCCTATCACATAGCAGCTAATGGACTTGAACCACAGTCTGTCATTTGCCTATCTCAGTGTATAGCAGCTTTGCCCTTGATAGCAAGTATTGCTTCCCAACAGCACAGATTATTTAGCGGTGTGGTATATTGGTAACACTTTAAGAGAAAGTATCCTATTTCCAACAGCCCTAATTACCGTATAAAGTGAGGTTATCTTTCTGACTTTCTTAATTACATGTTTGAATCCTAATCGACTGTACTCTAAAGGTATTTTATACTTTAATAGCTACCTGCTAATTATTCTTCTTTTCAGATATGATGTTCCGGCAGTCATAATATAATTTATACATTGCATTCTCATTAGGCCAAGTACAAATACAATAATTAGAAAAATATAAATAATATCCAAAAATTGTTATTATTAGTAGTGTTATTTGGGATGAGATGATTTATGACCCTTTTACCATGTTGGTTAAAAGCTTAGTTATAACTGATGTTGCAAAATGCTTTTAATTTCTAGAACCTATTATGTTCATATATATCAGAAATCCTATTGTAAAGTAATTAGAAGGTTTCTTCTCTAGTTAAATGCTTTCTGGAGACAGTGGCTTTCTGTAGTAAGCATACAAGAATCTTTGTTCCTTAATTAGAAAAAAGGCCAGAGCTCATTAATTGTGGGCATCAAGTGATGTCTGTTCAAATAGGAGAGCAATAATATAATATAAATAATGACTGAGAGTTGATTTTTAAAAGCCTTGAAATTTAAAGCAGTACTAATATAATGCCCCTCAAGAATGCAGTTCTCTAATGCAGTTAATTTTTCCAAGTCAGTTTTTTCCATCATCTCTCTTTAATAAATAAATGTCTGTTTCTCCGAAGAAGAAGTTCCAAAGGAATCTCAGTTGCCTCGGTGTACATGAGTGTTGAGACAAGGCCTATTATATCGTTCACTATATTATTGAACTTGGATGCATTCAAGCAATGGAAATCTACACACAGAATGCCACTGACATTCTTTCTTCGTATATCTGTGATGGCTCATGGTATTGTTCAAAAAGTTGATCCATGGATAAGGTTGCTCTCTCCCAAGATACATGAATAATTGTTAGCATGTCGCATTAGCTACTTTCTATCGCCTTAATAATTGTTGAGTTCAGGTCTTGGGTGGCTAAGCAGCCACTTGCCCACCGATTTCCTTGACCTACAGCTTGTCCATGCAGGATTTTACAACTTACAATTTTTGTGCAGTACTGAGATACACCACAGAGTATATATTTTGTATGTTCTGTAGAACTATATTCTTCAATGAATCTTTAGATTATGGTGACATATTGCCATCCTGACTCCTTTTCAAACATATTTCCAAGCTTTAATGTTAGGTACAGTAATCTTCTTTAGTATTCTCCAATACCATCACTGCTTTGCTTCTTGGTATCTGTTTTTTATTTTTTTAATGCCTTCAAATATTGATTGATTTTTGGTGGCTGCCTGGACAAGTCCCTGCAGTGTTCTTGATAAAATTTCAAATGTAGTTTTCCATTGCCTGCTTCCTAGGGCCGAAAATGACTGCCCAAAGCTCACCCAGCTGTCTTCATGCTTAAGGCAGGACTAGAATTCATGGTCTTAACAGTTTCTAGACTGCTGCCTTAACCACTAGGCCAAACTTTGCATTTACGGTTTTTCTGGTTCAGCTGCATTCTCTTCCTTTTACTCCAACTTTTGCCTTCTGACTCATTCTGCCACATTACCTTGAGCACTCTGTTTTTTTCTCAGCAAGAAAATCATTAGCTTTGGTTCTAACCCTGCTGCTTTGGAACTTGCTGTAGGATCATCACAGTCTTGTCTTTAATGGAGCACAGTTCAGATATAAAATATCTAGCATAAAATATTATCTAGCAAAAATCTGTGAAAATGTCTCCATTGAGCAAGAGTAAAAGGCAAAGAGTAAAGGAAATAAGATGATGTACATATTGAGGAAATGTTTGCCCCTGACTACTGTGATCATGTTACAGCTATGACTTTCTGGACCTTGGGCCTTCTCCCCCGCCTCTTTTCTTTAAAAAAGTGGTTCTCCATACAAATGATGCCTATCATAATATTTGATTAACGCCTTATTTCCTTCAAATCCTTTCTCGAAGTTTACCTCAGTATCTTTGAAATACAGGTAGACCTCGACTCATTGCACTTTGTTTAGTAACTGTTCAAAGCTACAAAGGTACTGAAAATAGTAGCGTATCATTTTTCACACATTGCGGCATCCCATGGTCATGTAATTTACATTCAGATGCTTGACAACTGACTCACATTTATGACAGTTGCAGTGTTCAGGAGTGATGTGATCTCCTTTTGCAACCTTCTGTCAAGCAAAGTCAATAGAGAAACAAGATTCACTTAGCAACCATGTTCCTAATTTAACAACTGCAGTGATTCACCAACAAATGCGGCAAAAAAGTCTTAATGGGGCAAAACTCACTTAACAAATATCTCACTTAACAATATAAATTTGGGGCTCAATGGTAGTCAAAACTTGAGGCTATCTATAAACCTCTATCTTCAATGCTCAAGTGTACTTTAATGCATAACAAAGCTTAACTTTTTTTTTTACCCCTTTCATCTTACTTTATAGCTCTTTCTCTGGCTTTCTATATGTCATATTTTAAATGATCATAAAATCATAGAGTTAAGGGGGAATTTAGGGATTACCTCATCCAATCCGTTGCTCAGTACAGGATCCACTAAACATCTATGATTAATGTCTATCCAGCCACTGTTTAAAGAACCTTTGGTGAAGGAGAACTCGTAAGTTCATGTAATAGCTTATTCCAATGATTGACAACTCAGACATCAGAAACATTTCTCCTGATGTCGAGCCTGAACATCCTTCCTTGTAATTTTAACCCAGCAGTTCTGACTCTTTCCTCTGGAGCCAGAAGGAATAGATCCACTCCCTCTCCTCTATGACAGTGCTTCACATATTTGAAGTCTGTCATCTCCTCTTTTCTGTAGGCTAAATATACCCATTTTCTGTCGGTTAAACATACCCTTTTCCTTTAACCAGTTTACTTCTAGCCTACATGATCTGTATTGTCCAGAGGTGGATATAGTCTCCAGATGAGGTCTGTCAAGAACCGTTTGTTTATCATTAAATTTGCATGCTGCTTGACTCCCGATGACTCTGGGTCTCTCTGCTCCTGTGATCTCATTCCAAAATGGCGTTTGCTTTTTTAGCAGCTGCAAAACACTGCCGGCTCAACTTAATTCATGGTTGAAATTCAGATTTCTTGCATATGCTGTTGCCAAGCCTCTAGCTTCTGCCTTGTGTTTTTCCACTTAGAATTTTATATTCCTCTCTGTTAAATTTTATCCTCTTCATTTCAGCCTGCTGTCAGGTCTTTCTGTATTTTCTTAAATTTCTCTTTTTTCCCTACAAACTCATTCAAACTGGAGAATGTTTTCTTGTATTCTTAAAATAGCTTTTACTGTACTGTTCTGCCCACGGAAATCCCCCAATGCATCAGAAGCCTTTCATGAAAGGAAGAAAAACCTTCATTCCAAGGTATCATATAGTTACACAATTCAAGAGAATTCTTTATCCAGTCAACCTAGTCATATTTGACTAAATGTCCTGATTCATACTATAGATCTAGCCTTATTCCTTCGCACAAACTAGTTGAGACACTCCATTTTGGAATACAGAGTTCTTAGTTACTGTCTCCAAGAAGGACATGATAACCCATTAAGATTTGCACCAGTAGAGTCCTAAGCAGCCACTTCTGCAACCACTTTCCTTTCAATCAAGCAGGCTAAAGTAGGTATGAAAAGAAAAGGGAAAAAAGGAAGGAGAAACATCAGGTTATATAAAAAATAGAAATTCTCTCTCCCTCCCCCCCACTTCCATAGTAGTGTTTGGAAAGTTGTTTATTTATATTTGGGGATACTGTACATAACTTGTTTGTGTGCTATAGCAGGTTGGAAGGGAATAGTTTAACACAATGGAAGGCAGGGACTGTCTAGGTTTACAATTATCCCTCCCTAAAACACACTGATCCTGTCAATACGTCAATTATATTTTGTTAACGTAGCCTATGTGTAACAAGTTGATACTCTCACTTCACCATACTTCCTGTGTTGCAATTCTTTCAAATCCAGCTTCTGTCTATCAGTTTGCCTCCAATATGGTTACTTATATTTATTGTATGAACTGTTGAAACCAAAACCAGAATCTACAAATAACAAAAGTAGAATTATTCAGTGCAGTTGCTTTTTTGTTTTGCTTAACTGAGGCCACATCAAATTATTAATGTAAGGCATGTCATTAAAATGCTTCATTTTATCACTTGATTATTTTATGATGTAGCATTAGAAAATGTATATATTTCTGCTTATTTTTAGTAAAGATATCATGTGTGGCCTTTTGTCCAAGTATGCTTATATTAAAAAAAGGCAGCAGGTTTTTAATATAAAGAAGATGCTCCATCTGGATTTTGTAACTGATTTCTGGAACGTATGTTTGCATTCAATGTACAATAGTCCAATGGTACAATTTAATGGAATCTTTTGTGTTTCATTTCAACCTGATGAGTCTGATCTGGGGTATTCCTTGTATCTGCTGTTTTGGGATGCTTCTATACAACAGATGTGAAGCATGAAATGCAAAGTTTTTCTTTCCAAAATCTGGAAATTTCAATTTTGGAGAATCCCAGACTTCTAGGTGTATATGAAGATAAGCATGTTATAACGTTCCAGAACGTTCCATAAACGAATAAAGGGAAAATTGTGGAAAGAATTAAATGTTTTTCTTTATTTTATTAATGCATAACGATATCAGCAAATTATAGATTGTGGAATCTTGGAGAAGTCTCTTATTTTGGGCAGCTTGTATATTACTCCTTTTCCTGCATCTCAGAAAGGGGGGGGGGTGTTCTTTTTTTAAATATAAGATGAGTTCTTCAATTGAGTATGCAAAAATCTCATTGCAGTATTTATTCCAAACCTGCACATAATGTTCAGTCAAGGAGAAAACAGCAAAAAACAGTTGTTGATGGACTTAGTGAAGAACTGGATTAAATAAGCATTAGTCTACTGAAGCTGATTACAGGAATATGAAAATGCAGTATCTTAATGGTACATATTTTCATGTGGCAGCTCAGTTGCCTTTCATTTTGCAGCTAATATGTCTATTCTTATGAGTCATTTACTTCTTTAATTACCTTTTGCAGGCAAGGCACCATGGTATATTAATGTGAATGATTTTTACTGCCAGTTTATCATACAATGCCCCAGAAGTTGAAAGGCGTAATTGACTTGGAAGAGCAGCTCATGAAGGAAACAATATTTAGTTGACAGTTTTTCTTGTACTCTCTGTTGACGTTTATGAGTTTACACTTTGCTAAAGGAGTAATAAACACAATTTTCTTTCAATAACAGGAAAGAGTTGCTTCTAAAATACATTGTGGAAAAACAGATTTGTTCATTTCTTGAATAATACAGAAGAACGTGTTGCCTTTGACGAGACATATATGATTGTCAATTGAATTAAATTTCACAAGATACATTTATAGCCGG
Organism: Pseudonaja textilis; assembly: GCF_049901715.1. Lineage (NCBI taxonomy): Eukaryota > Metazoa > Chordata > Lepidosauria > Squamata > Elapidae > Pseudonaja > Pseudonaja textilis. The sequence continues at coordinate 33,153,491 of NC_141991.1, read as the reverse complement.
CCTTGGAGCATTAGACAATATTAGGATGCATATGAATCAGATAAAAGTAATGAATATTGGAATTATATACAGATTTGGTTAAATCATCTTTAAGTCTTAGTGCTAGATTGTTTGGCAGTTTCTTTTCTTCAAAAGGCAATATTTAATGTTAAAAGAATGGAGTATGTACAAAGGCAAGCCACCATTTTAAAAGAGTTCTTTGTAAAGCTTATGCAATTTGATTTTTTTTCTGTTAAAATTGTTGACTTCCCTTAACTTCAGCTAAAGTTAAGATTTATGACCACATCAATTTAATTCACACTCGGAAATGTTCTTCTAGATGGAGAGGACATGAACAGATAGCAAATTCTATCTTCTAAGGTAGCCATTTTCAAAGGGGAATGTGAAAAAGCACTCAGATCTGTAATTCATCTCTGGCAGAGCTTGTTTCTTGAAAGTTGGAGAGCCGGTCTGGTGCAGTGGTTTAGGTGCTGGCCTTGAAACAAGGAGACTGTGAATTCAAGTTCTGCCTTAGGCATGAAAATTGATTAGGTGACTTTGGACCAGTCATTTTCTCTCAGTTCAACACACTTTGCAGTTGTGGGGAAAAAGAAGGGGTATTAGGAATGTTTACCTCCTTGAGTTACATCTAAAGTAATAACGGCAGGGTAGGATGAGGCAAATGTTCTGGATTCAAATCCCAACACAATATCGAAGCTTCCTAGATAACCATACTCAATTTCACTCCTAGCTTGAGTAGTTGTAAACCTAAAACAGCCTATAAAATGCAACCTGTCCTTATATTACCATGCTGAGTTCTTTGAAAAAAGGTGAGATATAACCATGAAAAGTAAGTAAGAGGAGCATTTCTAGGCCTCTCTCTCTTCCTCGGGGAATTATCATTGTCAATCTTGAGATTGGGCCACCTTGCTTGCTTCACACTTATGGCAGCTCTCACTGCAAGGTTTGGAGCCCTTGTTTCAGATCTTATCCCTGTAGCTACTCCCAGCTCATGTGAAATGCGAGCTGTTTAGCTTGCATAGCCAGCGCCACATGGGATGTTGATCAAAAAGGAAATTGACTTTCCCAAGAATGCTTCCCACATTCCTGTTTGCAGGCATTGGACACCGAGTACAGAAGCTACAGTCTTATAAATCCTTAGGGAAGCAAACAGTTGGACAGTTCCTGGGAGAGTTCACCCAGTGGATAAGGTACAACTGTGATGAATCATTACGTCTCATTTTAATTAAGAGGAAAGCTCCGGCTGTCTCTTTGTCCAGTTTGGAATAAGGAGGAGCCTACCCCTCCCTTCTTTTCTCCTCCTGCATTTTCTTATGAGTTTGCCAAGGCTTCTTGTGTTGGGTGAGAGGGGGTTAAACTTTTCACAGTTTTTTTTTTTTGTAATTGTTTGCAGTTCAGCCTGTGTGCAACATAATGAAAGTTTTTTAGCCATCTGTTGTTAAGCTGGCGGTGACCAAGGCCAGCCTATCCAAATAAAGTTTGGGTCCTGTTGTAAACGGAACCTGTCAGTTTAGCATAGCTTAGCTGACCTCCCCAGTGCGCAGGGCAGCTTGTGGTACCAGGCACCGTCTCTGTGTATTGCTTAGAAAGGAACTATTTGGAAGGACCCTGTTTACTTTTTCCACTTAGTGTTCCTCCCACCGGCTTGAGCTGGTTTATACTAAATCTTTAAACTGACAGTGTTTTTTTTTCCAGTGCCGAACTCTTTCAGTTGCCAAAAAGAGGAACTAAAAAGAGGGAGGGGAGGGAGGGAGGGAGGGAGAGGGGGATAAAAGGAATTTTTTTAAAAAAAAAAACTATAGGGGGAGGAAAGAAAGGAAAAACAATCTTCAGTCATTACCAGCAATATGGCCAACTGTCTTTTTGATTCTTCTTTTATATGTGTATTGGCATTGATTACAAAGAGTCAAAATACTTTCCAAAGTCATAGGTTGTTTTCTGTGTTACAATTGTTTGCAAAAGTATGTTTCCCATTTTCTACACTGTTTAAAACCCTTTCAGCAATTTCAGTTTGCACTTGACCAATATGTTACTTTTGGCATTTGCGCATGGTTTATACAAAAGGATTATTAATATTTAGTAATGAATTTTGATTGTGGATAATAGCTGGGTGTTGGATTTTCCCACTATTTTTGAAGGAGACCAGGGCCAAATCATTTATTAAAAACACTAATGGGTCAAGCAGAGAGATTTTCATATACTATATAAGAATTCTGTAGAATATCTAAAGACAATATATTATGTTTTGTGTCCATTTAATATTTTACTATGAAGTTACCAATTTTGTTATGTGTACCTGACTTGGGGGAGCTCAGTCAAATTCCAAGGTTGAGGTGAAGAACCTCGTTAAAATAAATCCACCCTAAGCCTAACCCTAACCCAAAGTTTCATTGTTTTCATTGTTCGTTTGAGTTAACTTTGTGTTTAATTTTTAGGGGAGGCGTGTACATTATGATTATACTAAAGAGATAATAGTTGTTAAGTGAATCACTGCAGTTGTTAAATTAGTAACACGGTTGTTAAATTAATCCCCATTGGCTTTTCTTGCCAGAAGGTTACAAAATGTGATCATATGACCCTGGGACACTGCAACTGTCATAAATATGAATGTTGCCAAGTGTCTGAAGTTTGATCACATGGCCATGGAATTGCTGCAAGGGTTGTAAATGTGAAAAAGATTGTGTCATGTTTTTCCCCCCAGTAACGTTGCTGTAATTTTGCACAGTCATTAAATGAACTGTAGTAAGTCAAGGACTACCTGTACTATTCCAATTCTTCATCAGGAAACTTGCCTTTTTATATCTTTAATTGCTTTACTAATAGTGCTGTTCTTCAAGTTTGTCAGATTTAACCCAGGTCACTAACTAAAACATGCAGGAATATATTTACAATAACCTGAATACTCAGAATGCTAACACTCAGGTTTGTTGCAGAAAATCTAATGAAGCTGTTAGGGGGTGGAGAAATCCAATGATTCCTGTGAAACAAACATGTCTTTTTTGTAATAAAATCAAAGTTCAAATTCTTCCATCTCTTCTATTTTACATTTTTCTCTGTGCCATCTCAGACAGATTATAGATGACTCCAAAAAAATAAAAAAACAAAACAGGAAAACAATAAATATGACAAATACAATAATAAAACTCCACATAAATATAATAAATATAACCGGTAGAATAATAGCAGTAGCATTCTAGCTTTCTTTTATGTTTATTCTGCCTGAAAAGACAGCAGAAGAGGAAGCAACTTTACAGTATTGCTTAGTTTTCCAACATCTGTTTAAAAATTATAAACATAAAAATGATGTTACTTTCATAGATCTTTAAGCAGTGTTTCATTTAGCTTTCCCTAATAAGCAATGGAAAAAAAATCTCTTCCATTGTTTGATTTCTTCTCAGAAGAAATATGAAACTCCCTTGCAGTTTAGTTCTGACATGAGTATCCCATATTTTAACCTTCTATATTTATTCAGAAAGGGGTGACAGACCTTCATTTGGGCCACCTGTTCTTTTAAATTTATGTATTCTTCATTTCAAGCCCTTCCAAGATAAGAGTTCCATCCCATTACATTGACCAAACAGACCTGCTTTGGTTTTGGTGTATGCAAATGATGCAGTCATCCTGTTGTGCCTCAGGTAAGTCTGAGAAGATGTGATAGGGCACGTAGAATCATAGGATTGAAGGGACTTTGGAGGTCTTCTAATCCAACCCTATGCCCAAGGCAAGAGTCCTTGTATCATTCCAGACAAATATTTGTTCAATCTTTTCTTGAAAACCTCCAGCAATGGAGCAACCAAAACTCCAGGAGGCAAGCTGGTCCATTCCATTCTCACTGTCTGTCAGGATATTTCTCCTTAATTCCAAGTGGGACCTCTCTGTTAACAAGCTTCCACCCATTGTATCTTGTCCTGCCCTTAGGTGCTTTGGATAATAAGTCAACCCCCTCATCTCTGTGACTGCCGGTCAAGTACTGGAAGACAATTATCCCATCCTCCCTAATCCTTCTCTTTGTTGGCTAGGCATAACTAGCTCCCTTAAGGACCATTATCATCTTTGTTGTTCTTTCTAGAGTCTCAGTATCTTTTTGGTCTCTTCTTGCAGAAAGAATAGCTTTGTCATTACTCATGATGAAATAAAAATAGTAGTATTCTCAAGAACTCCTGTTATACAATGGTATTTCAACCAAACTAAAGTGTGTCAGGCTCCTGGAGTGAATGGAGAATGACCAAATCAAACATAAAATTAGAGTAACAAAAGTTAAATGAAACCGTGTTGTAGACCATACAAAACTTAGATCATTATTAAACAATATTTTCTCCGAATTTTTCTCAAGTATGATGCTCAGAACTGGACAAAGTACATGGCCCATGCAGAAAAAAAGTACAAGTGTCTCCTGAGATTTGGAAGGGCTTCTGTTGTTCCATCCTAAAATATAATTTGCTTTTTTAGAAGTTATTGATATTTAACTTGTCGTTGCCATTAATATGTATGTTGTATGTATTAGTACCAGGTTAGATACAAGTACATGTATGCATGTACTTTAATTTCTTTTGTGTAAGTAAAGAACTTTGTATTCAGAGTAATTGCATTTCTTCTATTGCTTTCAGTCTATTTCTGTAATCTATAAAGTTTATTTTCAATGTTTTTTTCCCTGTAAAGTTATCTATTCCACCCAGTTTTTTGTTAGTTGCAAATGTGAAAAGCATTTCCTCCAGCCTTCAGCCGAGTCAAACATAAATGTTGCAGAATAGTGGGCTAACAACCAGACCTTGTGGTACGGTATTTAATGCTTCATTGCAGTGTGATGAAGAATTGTTGACAAGTATTCTTTTAGTCTGGTTTTCAAGGCAGCTGTTGATCCATCAACATTCCATCCAATGTATACTTAACTAGCTTGCTAATCAGAATGTTATGGGGTACTTTGCCAAATGTTTTGTAAGATATATTATGTCTGTAATTGTCCCACGATCTACAAGAAAGTCAAAACAACCCAAAACACACATAGTCCATGTACCTTTCCTCTTTCTGTCATTCTTATTTTATACTAATTCCTCTTCTTGGCAAAACTGCGTTGATTTCTAATATTATCTGCATCATTTTTAAATAACAACAACAACAATAACAATAATAATACCTTGTTTTTCATATTAATGACTACAAATCCTTCTACTAATAGATACCACGTTATAGAACTGTGGATCCACAATGGTTAGAATGCAGTACTACAGGGTAATTCTGCCAACTGCCAGCAGTTTGATTCTCACCGCTTAAGGTTGACTCAGCCTTCCATTCTTCCAAGGTCCAGTAAAATGAAGACCCAGATTGTCGGGGGCAATATCCTGACTCTATAAGCCACTTAGAGGGAACTGTAAAGCACCGTGAAGTGATAAGTGCTATTGCTGTTATCTGTGATTTCACTCATTCTCCAGGATTGTAATAAATAACAGGTACAAGTTTGATGTACAGAAACAGATACAAATTTGGTGCATCAGACTACAAACCAGAAGACTCTGAGTTGTAGTCCTGCCTTATACATGAAGGGGGCTGGGTGTCCTTGGGCCAATCACTCATTCTCTCAAAGTAGTAAAGGAGGGACTTTTACCCCCCAATAAATATGTTTGGGCCAAACAATGATCAGTAATTTCGTTTGGTGCTCCAAGATGGCCCTAGAAGTTTGAACTTACTGAAAAATCAGTAGTAATTCCCTGATTATATTTCTTTGAAGCTCAAGCGGAGTTGTCTTCAACCAGCTTTTCATAGTTACTTGCTGGAATGCATATCCTTTTTTCATCGAAGATTATTAAAATAGGTGATGGGTAGTTCACCTTTCTTCTCAGTAATTAGTTATCACAAACATTAACAGTCTGGTGTAACTGCATTTCTTAGGAACAATAATGTCCTTTCTAATAGTTGTTTAAAGTCTCTTCTGAGGTTTTTTTTAATTTTATTTTTTAATGAGATGATTCGTGAGCCGAAGTATGTATATAATTCATGTGGAAAAGCATAAGGCACAGCTATATAGAAACAAATAATCTACTAATGTTGAGAATTTTTGCAATAATGTGACAATTATTGGTAAAAATTTCTCCTTCAGATTATTATTATGTGGGCCTGAACGTAATGCTGCTATTGCTGAAAATTACAATTTTAGCATATGGAATATACTTTTATTTAACTGCTGGATAATTTCACTAGATTCCACTTATAGTACCTGGAATTTAGGAAGCTATAACTTCTAGATGTGTTGAAGCAGGAATTGCACAAATCTTAATTGCACAAATGTTAAAAATTCAGGGTGGCTGTAAAATTATTCCAATTCAGTTGGACTTTATGGTACATTTTGATGGAAGGTCATATAGTTGCTGTTATATTTTCCAAAGGTCAGTTTTAGTTATCACTGCGGTTACCTCAACTTGTACAGATAATTGGTTATTTTTAGAATGCAATAGAATAACAGAGTTGGAAGGGATCTTTTAGGTTATCTAGTCCACTACCCTGCTCAAGCAGGAGACCCTATATCTGTGATGGCGAGCCTATGTCATACGTGCTGGAAGTGGCATGCAGAGCCATCTCATGCCAGCTGGTCTTTGTGCATTAGAAACCAGAAGACCAGGTGGCCTGCACACATGCATGCGCTGGGAGCTGCTCTTCTGGTTTCCGACACATGTGCATGCTTCGACACTCAGTGCCTTTTTGGCACATGTGGGCTCCCTTTTCAGCACTTGGTGCAGAAAAGTTAACCACCCCTGTCTTACACCATTTTTGATAAATAGCTGTCTAGTCTCTTCTTGAAAGCTTCCAACAATGAAGCTCTCACAATTTCTGAAGGCAAGCTGTTCTTGCTGTCAGAAAATTTCTCCTTATTTCTAGGTTGAATCACTCCTTGATTAGTTTCCATCCATTTTTCCTTCTCAAGTCTTCAGGTGGTTTGGGAAATATGTTAACCCTGTCCTCTTGTGACAGTCCCACAAATATTGTAACACTGCTATCATGTCACCCCTGGTCCTTCTGTTCATTACACGAGCCATGTCCAGTTCTTCATATTTTTTAGCCTCCAGTCCCTTAATCTTTTGTTGCTCTTCTCTGCACAATATCTTTTTTATAGAGTGGTGGCCAAAACTGGATGCAGTATTCTAGGTGTGGTATTAGTACCTCACATGATATTGACTGAATCCTTCTATAAAGGTAACGGGATTTTCAGTCCTGACCCTGTATTCAGGGTCAGTCAGTTCTTTTTGTTTGATATGAAATTAGAAACACCCAAGAGTTGGTGTATATTTTGAATATTGATTTATAATTTGCATGACTATATTTTCATATGGAGTGAGTAGGGAATACTCATGGGTATTCTTCATGTTATCACATGTTCTGCATGGAGCACCTAACCAATTGATTAAAAAAAGTAAGGTAAGATCTGCTTAGCATTTGGGATTTAAACGAGACTGAAGAGAGGGAGAGAGAAAGAAAGAAAGAAAGAAAGAAAGAGAGAGAGAGAGAGAGAGAAAGAAAGAAAGAAAGAAAGAAAGAAAGAAAGAAAGAAAGAAAGAAAGAAAGAAAGAAAGAAAGAAAGAAAGAAAGAAAGAATGCTTCCATGTTGTTGTAAGGAAATTAATCATGCATATCCATGAAATCATTAATAGTCAAGATTCGCTCTAAGATAACTTTATATTTTTAATGGATGTCATAAGTTTTAGGTTTTTGAAAACTAGCACCAAAGCATGTTCTTTTTAAAAGATCAACACATTTTTATCTCATAGAGCCCTGACAGATACGGTACCTTTGATGGTTATGAGATCTAAGATCAGGTGCATAACAATTTTGGCCTGCTTCTACAAACACAAGTAATTTTGGGATTTGTACCATTGTCCTTTAAAATGAATAGAAAGTGTATTTTGTTACTTTTTACATATGTGGTCTTTTAAGGAGTCACCTGCTCACAGGTTTTTGTTTTTTTGTTTTGGCTAGTTGAACAAAACTCTTTAGATGGCTTTACTATCTATTAAACTCAGAGTTATTATGTAAAGATTCATCTACTGTTCTTGGGTCTCTTCAGTGGCCAGAGGGATCCAATTTCACCTGCCTACACATCTTCAAGCAATTAGCGCTATTAGCTTGAAGCTATTTCACATTCAAGGTCCATGATGACATTCAAGTCCACAGGATCTCTGCAAATTAAAAGGGAAAGAAGAAGCTTATTGAGAATGCAGACTGATCACCACCCATCCCTAGGATCACTGTGTACTAACACAATTGGGTGAACAAAATCTTTATTGCCGAGATCTAGTTTCTGTCAGAAAATGGCTATGGGATAATTCAGTGTGTGTGTGTGTGTGTGTGTGTGTGTGTGTGTGTGTGTATACATACATACATACCTATACACACACATACGTATAACACACATATCTATACATATACATACATGCATATACAGTATATGCATACACATATGTATGTGTGTGTGTGTGTGTTTGTATATGTGTGTGTGTGTGTGTGTGTGTATGGATCTTTGGTTATTCGGGTTTTCTCCCGCGTAAGATTGGCAGTATCTAGGCAACGTTTCGATGAAGTCTCATTCATCATCTTCAGGCTTCTGTCTTCGGCTCTGTGCTTCTCAGAGTGATGTGAGCTTGAGCTGCTTCTTCCTTTTAACTGCTAGTGGGGGTGTGACTTGATTGGGTGGGGGCTTGGCTGTGTTCTGATTGGGTGGGGGTGTGTTCTGATTGGTTGGGGGGTTGGCTGTGTTCTGATTGGTTGGGGGGTTGGCCGTGTTCTGATTGGCTGGAGGCGTGTTCTGTTCAGTTGGAGGCTTGGTTGTGCTCAGGTTAGTCTTAGTTGTTGGGGGATTTGAGTTGGTGAGCTGTGATCTTGCTGTTTTTTGGCTCTTTTTGTCTCTTGATTGGCTGGCAACATTGTGTTACTTTATTGGAGGCCTTTAGTGCACCTTGGCTCCGGGTAAATGGACGGCTATCATTAGTTAGGAAGCTAGGTTTCATCTGAGTGCCTGGTTGGGGTGTGTTTGAGCTGGAGGTATCAGGGGGGATCTGTCTCTGCCCAGGTGTTTGCCTGGCTTGTGGTGTGGAGATTTTTTTGTTTGTGAGTGCAGGCTTCCAAATGGTTGACAGTCTGGTGGAATCATCTCTTCTATTCATGCTTTCTGGTCTTTTTTCAATCTCTATGGCTTATCTGATGATTCTGTGGCTGGGGTTTTCTATAGTGGCTAGGGTTTTGGTGCCATTGAAGTTGATGCTATGACCTGTGGCTTCCATGTGTTGGACTAGTGAGGAAGTGTGTTCCAGCTTTTTGACTGCATTTTTGTGTTCATCCAGGCGGGTACTTATTCTTCTATTGGTCTGTCCAATGTATGTGGCTGGGCATGATGCACAGGGGACTTCCTATATGCCTTGGTTTTCCAGGTCAATTTTATCTTTGGGGTTTCTAAGGATGGCTGCTATTTTTCTGTCTGTTTTGAAGGCAGTCTTGATGTGATGTCTGTGCAGTATCTTACTAATTTTGTCTGTAGTACCTCTTATGTAGGGCAGGACAGCAGTTCCATAGGTCTGTCCATCTTCTGGGTCTCTATTATGTCTCAGTGTGTTTTTGTGGATCAAGCCGGTGATTTTGCTTTTGTGGAAGCCGTTGGCTGTCAGTACCTTAGTCAGGGTGCATAGTTCAGTCTTTATGTGTGTCTTGTCTGCCAGGCGTTTGGTTCTGGTAATTAGTGTTTTAGCCACGGAGTTTATCTGTGCTGGGTGGTGGTGGGATTGGGCGTTGAGGTAGCGGTTAGTGTGTGTTTTCTTCTGGTATACGGTGTGTCCTAGTGTGCCATCTGTTTTTTTGTAGATTAGTACATCTAGGAATGGTAGTTGTTTGTTTCTGTTTCCATGGTGAACTTGATTTTGGGGTGTGTGCTGCTTAGGTGTGTTAGGAAATAGTTTAGGTTTTCTTTTCCATGGGGCCAAATCACGAATGTGTCATCGATGTATCTTAACCATAGTTTGGGTTTGTGGATGGCATTGGCCAGGGCTCTGGATTCGAATTCTTCCATGAACAGGTTTGCAATGACGGGTGACAGTGGTGATCCCATAGGGGCTCCTTCAATTTGTTTGTATCTTTGTCCTTTGTATATGAAATATGTGTTGGTTAAGCAGTGTTCTGTTATTCCATGAGGTGTTTAGCTGGTTGGTATTTATTTTTGATGATTTCAAGGGTCTCTTTTATCGGGACTTGAGTGAATAGTCAAACCACGTCAAAACTTACAAGCAGATCTTCTTGCTCCACATGTAGATCTTTGATCATTTCCAAGAAGTGGTATGAGTTTTGTACATGTGAAGCTGCTGTTTCAGCATGGGGCTGTAGCTGTTTTGCTAAGTATTTGGCTAGGTTTTGTAGTGGTGCTCCTCTGGAGCTGACTATGGGTCTGAGAGGTATGCCTTCTTTGTATTTTTGGGAGGCCGTATAGTTTGGGGCATCTGGAAGATTTTTCTCTTGGGATGATTGTCTGTTGGATCTCTTTGCTCATGTGGCTGGTTATAATTTTCTTCTTGGTTAATTTTTCCAGGTATGTGGTTGGGTCTGTGTTTATGGGTTTGTATGTGGAGTCTTGGAGTAGGTCTGTCAATTTTGTTTCATAGTCTTTTCTGTCCATTACTACTGTGGCATTCCCTTTGTCTGCTGGGAGTATGATTATGCTGTTATCTCTTTTCAGGGTTTGTAGCGCTTTAATTTCTTCTTTCTGCAAGTTGCTTTTGGGTGGTTTGCTCGTGCAGGGGATGTTGGTAACTTGGTGTCTTATTTTATCAGCTTCATCTGTATTTAACTTGGTTAGGCTGGATTCTACTGCACATATGATGGATTCTGTGGGGATTTTTTGGGGTGCTGTAGCATAATTGAATCTTTTGGTTAGGACATCTGTTTCTGTTTTGGTGAGTTCTCTGTTGGAAACGTTGTATATTAATTGCTTCAGGTGTTGTTGTGAGTTGTTGGGGGTTTTCTTGTCCTGTTCTAATTGAATGCCACAAAAATCTACAAAAAAAACAGATGGCATACTAGGACACAATGTATACCAGAAGAAAACACACACTAACCGCTACCTCAACGCCCAATCCCACCACCACCCAGCACAGATAAACTCCATGGCTAAAACACTAATTACCAGAACCAAACGCCTGGCAGACAAGACACACATAAAGACTGAACTATGCACCCTGACTAAGGTACTGACAGCCAACGGCTTCCACAAAAGCAAAATCACCGGCTTGATCCACAAAAACACACTGAGACATAATAGAGACCCAGAAGATGGACAGACCTATGGAACAGTTGTACTGCCCTACATAAGAGGTACTACAGACAAAATTAGTAAGATACTACACAGACATCACATCAAGACTGCCTTCAAAACAGACAGAAAAATAGCAGCCATCCTTAAAAACCCCAAAGATAAAATTGACCTGGAAAACCAAGGCATATAGGAAGTCCCCTGTGCATCATGCCCGGCCACATACATTGGACAGACCAATAGAAGAATAAGTACCCGCCTGGATGAACACAAAAATGCAGTCAAAAAGCTGGAACACACTTCCTCACTAGTCCAACACATGAAAGCCACAGGTCATAGCATCAACTTCAATGGCACCAAAACCCTAGCCACTATAGAAAACCCCAGCCACAGAATCATCAGATAAGCCATAGAGATTGAAAAAAGACCAGAAAGCATGAATAGAAGAGATGATTCCACCAGACTGTCAATCATTTGGAAGCCTGCACTCACAAACAAAAAAATCTCCACATCACAAGCCAGGCAAACACCTGGGCAGAGACAGATCCCCCCTGATACCTCCAGCTCAAACACACCCCAACCAGGCACTCAGATGAAACCTAGCTTCCTAACTAATGATAGCCGTCCATTTACCCGGAGCCAAGGTGCACTAAAGGCCTCCAATAAAGTAACACAATGTTGCCAGCCAATCAAGAGACAAAAAGAGCCAAAAAACAGACAGGAGATATTAGAAACACCAATCAAGCAGAACGCAGCAAACTCCAAGACCAATAAACAAAGACCAAGACTCCCAACCAATCAGGGTGAAGAAAAAACCATTCTGGCACAGAAATAGGCTGCCCCAAATTTAAATCTGAAACCACTATAAAAGCCTGACTCACAGATGAACACTATACAGAAGCCTGATGATGGCAGATGAGATTCTGCTGAAACGTTGCTATAACTTTAAAAGCACAACTACTATGACGTGGGAAAATACCCGAACAAAGCTGAATGCCATCTCTCTATATGTATACACACACACATACCTATACACATAAATACAGTATACATATACACACACACATATGTGCATGTATGTATACGTGTGTATGTGTACACACACACACACACACACACACACACACACACAATATTGATGTCCAGATTAATACTCAGGTACCGAGGCTATGGTTGCTTCTAACTTACAGAAGGGCTTAAGCTCATTGCACAGACTGCTTTTTCAATCAAAGATTTCAGTTCCAATGACAGGCAGACCCATCTTTCCAGTGACAACTTTTGAAAGTATTTTTTAAAATAAGATTGAAGCAGATTAGCAATGACCTTATAAAAGATTAAACTAGTACAGTTTAAAGATAAATAATCAGCCTTTAGTTCATTAGATAGCCACAATGCATGACAGAAGGTGACTTTCTTATAATAGTGATAGAATCCAGATTTTTTGCATATTTCATATCTAGAGCAGAGAAAGAGTGGTACTCCAAAAATTGGGAGTTTGGAGTTGATTGTGTTCCATAGGAAAAACAACTATTCCCTTAATACTGTCATCATATCAGCAGTCGTTGTTGTACAACATGTAACTGCAGAAGATCTGGCTTGGCTGCAAATATTTTAAAGCCAAAACTTGCATACACTACAGGGGTGGTATGTACCCAGGTGCCAATAAAGGAATCAAGGCATTTGTCTAGGATGGCACAAGGAGTAGTGATGGAGCAACCAACAAAAGCAGGCTGTTATTAAACCAAGCAGAAAGCCTCAGTGGTACTAAACTAGGTAACCTCTAGATCAGGGGTTGCCAACCTTTTGGACCTCAGGGACCACCAATCTCATAATTTTAAATCCCGCAGACCAGAGACCCTGGGAAAATCCCCCAAAAAGTCTGCAGGAAAATTCCCTACTCCGTTTTCCAACCGATCGATCATTCTTTATTGGGGATCACAGGATACCATCTCCAGCGCAGTTCTCAGGGGGAGGCAGGGAGGGAGTTTTGGCTTTATGCAAGGAAAGCAGCAGAAGCAGCAGAAGTCTTTCTTTCTCTGCCCCAAATTCCACCAGAAATGAGTCTTTGCTGGCGCAGCCTCTTGTAACAGGTACCTTGCAGGGTCCCAAAGACTCATTTCTGGTAGAATTTGGGGCAGAGAAAGAAAGACTTTTGCTGCTTTCCTTGCGTGCAGCCAAAAGCAGAAGAAGAAAGAAGCGGAAAGAAGCAACCCAGTGGCCAGGTGAGGCATGTGGGGCGAGTGGGGCAGGTTCTCCCCCTCCACCCTTCCCCCCCACTACCTCGTGTTGTTCGCAATACAAGCGATGCAAGCCTTGTGTTCCCGCAGGCCATGTGGGCGGCACAGCCCTGTGTTCCCATGCAGCCTGGATTAATTGCTTTGGGGGGGTGATTTGGAAGTGACATTTCTCTGCGACCACCAAAATTTTCTTGTGGACCACCAGTGGTCCCCCTGACCCACTGGTTGGCGACCACTGCTCTAGATGGCAGCAACGATACACAGAAAACTTTGATTCTTTGCTGCCATCAAGTGGTCATGCAGCTGCCTACAGATCTGGAAGCTAGAGTGCTGATGCAACCTGACAGGCTGCTACATCCTTGGGAAAGCAACCAGAGCCATCACTGTTGTTGTTTGTCCCTAGAAGTGCCACATATATGCAAGTGTCATAGACTAGAACAGGTCTATTCTTACAAACAAACAAACTCGGTCTTTGTTTGGGTTGGCATAGTGCAGTGTTCCTTAATTTTGGCCACTTTAAGGTGTGCCAATTTCAGCACCTAGAATTAAAGTTGCCAAGGCTGAGAAGCACTGACCTACAGGTAGTCCTCAACTTATGAACACTGTTGGGACCAAAATTTCCATTGCTAAGCAAAGTGGTTGTTAAGTCAGTTGTGCCCAATTTTGTGAATCTTTTTGCAATGATTGTTTAATCAGGTCATTAACAGTTGTTAAATGAATCATGTGGTTGTTAAGCAAATTGGGCTTTCCCCATTGATTTTGCATGTTGGAAGCCAGCTGAGAAGATTGCAAAATGAGCCTTTGGGACCTGTGACTGTTACAAGTGCATGTCCATCGCAAAGAACCCAAATTTTGATCACCTGATCAGGGGAACGCTGCAACAGTCATAAGTGCAAAGACCAGTCATAAGTCACTTTTTTCAGTTCAATTGTAACAGTCACTAAACAATTGTAAGATGAGGGCTACCTGTAGTACAGGGGTGTCAAACTCACATCGTCATCATGTGACATATCAGGACCTTTTCCCCTTCGCGAAACTGGATGTGAGCATGGCCAACATGTGATGCATCCGGCCCACAGGCCGAGAGTTTGACAGTCCTGCAGTAGTAAGTCCCAATTGAGAGGTTTCCTTTAGTTCTCAGACAGTCCTTCTTAGATCCCTAAATGGCAAACTAAAATTGCAACCTTCATCATTGTTTTAGCACAGTTATTCTCTTGCTTTATTATGCAAGGCTAATTTTAAAAGCTATTCTTGCTACAAAAGAATATCTTCCTTTGCTGTCCCAGAGGGTATTCTTAATCAGGAATAACCACAGGCTAAATTATAATGTAGAAGTCTGCTGCCCTTTTGGTAAGGCTGCCTGCTCATCCTGTGTTTGTTAACAAACACTTCTAAGTACAAAATTGTTGGGAAAATGCTTTTTTCATTATTTTCAGCAACTTCAATTAAAGTAAGAAGCTTATCGGAAAGAGGTAGGAATTTAAAATGTATGGATTTTCCCCAGCAAAGTTTTAGTGATCATTCCCACATAAGCGTTTCCTCCTTTGGTGTTAACTGTCTCAGAGATAGGCCAATTTAAGTAATATCCTCCAACAAACATTGGTCTTTCAACAGTGAAGAGAGAACGCAGCAGCTAATCAGATTTCTAAGCAATTTTCAAGAAATGGAACTCTTAAGGCTCTGTAAATGGGTGGCATTTCCAAGAGATTTTCCAATTTACAAATACTAGCAGACCTCAGTATTTCTGGTTACCATATTAAGCTACAATCCAGAAGTATAGGTAGTCCTTGACTTAGGACCACACTTGAGCCCAAAATTTCTATGGCTATTAAGTGAATTTGGTCTTATTTTATGAATGTCTTGCAACAGTTGTTAAATGAATCGTTACAGTTGTTCATTTAGTACAGGTGTATCAAAACTCATGCTGTCATATTGTCATGTGACATATCGCGACTTCCACCTGCTTCGCTAAAATGGGGGTGGGCGTGGCCAGCATGTGATGCATCCGGCCTGTGGGCCACGAGTTTGACAGCCCTGATTTAGTAACATGGTTATTAAATGAATCTGGCTTCCCATTGACTTTGCTTGTCGGAAGGTCGCAAAAGAGGATAATGTGAGCCCAGGACATGTATCTGTCATAAATAAGAGGCAGTTGCCAAGCATCTGAATTTTGATTATATGACTATGGGGATGCTGCAACAGTCATGAGTGTGTCTATGGAGATTCTCCCATCATCCAAGTCATGGTTGTCTCGAAGGTGCTTTTTCAAAATGGGAAAAAAAAAAAAAAATTGTCCAGTTGCCTTTTGAAAAAGCACCTATAGTCATTAGTGTGAAAAGCAGTAATCAATCACTTTGTTCAGTTCCATTGTAATTTTGAACGATCCCTAAATGAATTGTTGTAACTTGAGGACTACCTGTATTTCTCTGGACCGTGAGCCTCATTGGAGCATAAGCACGTGTTGCGGTATTTGGGGTGGACTCCTGAATTTCTACAGATAACTCCTTCCTAATATCTACAACCGAAAAGTGAAGCACCACAGACACACTGTTCAGTTTAAAATATTTTTTGTTTCACCTGCCTAATTGAGAAGTCTAATTAAAAGATTAAGTGGTAAGTACTGCTGAGTTAGTCCAGGCTTTTTTTTTTTTTTTTTTACAAGAAACCCTCAATTTCCTCCACTTTGCATACCGGGAGCAGAAAAATGGTAGTGCATTAAAGAAAAGGTGATGCCTCTTTAAAGCAGATATTTCCCATTCCACCCCCCACCCCACCCCACCCCCCGCCACATTTCCCTCCCCTTCCCACAGCTGCCTAGACTTTCTGTTTCTGTGATCTGCCTTTTGAATGGTTTTTGTGGCTGATCAGTTCCACCTAATGTGTCTCTTGATTTCTGCTATTGTAATACTCAGACGACATGCTGTTCTCTTCATTTTTATAAGCTTTAGATGCTCCTGCCTGTCATACTCTGCCAGTTTATCTTCAGTGTCTGGATTTGCTTTCAGACTTGCATGTCTATCAAGCTGCTGTTGCTTTGAATGTGAGATCAAAAGAAGATGAATTCCGGTGTTAAAAAAAAAAATCCTCGTAGGAAGAAAAGATTGGGTCCTGTGTAAACTGACAGCTCCCAATGAGTTATTTTAGGTAGCATTAGCACCTAGAATGACAGACAAGTCCAGGAGTTACATGCTAAATAACAAATATCAGAGATTGTAGTACATTTTGCAATAGCAATACATTTTCTAGAGGAATTCTTTTTTTTTTTAAATGGTAAACTACTGTTGCTGGTTGTTCCACCGCTCAACCCTTTATAAGCCATCATCAAGTGTCAGCTCCAGTTTACTTGCCTTGTCAATATCTCTTGTCATTTCTCTTAGATGTCAAAAGAGCAGGGCTTTAATAATTGAGGCTGAGAAAGGGGAGCAGGAGAGATGGCGAACGGAAGATAGTTTACTTAGTCATTTGGATTTAAATAGTGCTTTGGTGACGGGGAATGTAAGAAAAAGAATGAATTTGGGGGAAGATATTGAAGGCATACTCCTGAGAACTTTGATGCAAAGTCTGATTTATTTGAAAGGGGAAAAATTTTATGAAGGAATTTGAATAATTGCTGTGAAGTCTGGCCAACTTTAACAGACATTTATTGACATAAGTGCGTGGGTACCTCGAAGAGTGTGAAAAACAAGCTTTCCAGAACTATGTACAAATAAAGGATTTGCCTAGCTTCATGGCTAAGATGCATTTGCCGTTGTTTCAGCCAGTTATGTATGATTTTAAGCATGCAGCCATCTGCTTTAATAGGGTAGAATTAATATAATTTTTTGGCGTGTTAAGCACAACTTTGAAATTACCTGCAAGCTCCAGTTGACTTGGAGATGGGGGGAAAATTGCTTAAATTCTTGTGGTTTCTTTGTCGTTTCATAAAAGCAGACGTTGCTACTGTGGAGGCAAGCCTCCCGTTGTTGCCTACAAAGGGCAGTGCTCCAATGTGTTTTCCCTTCAGTGTGTGCTTCAGCTGCACAGCACTTCCTGTTTATTCAAACATCTTTTTACCATTCTTCAACCCCCTGCTTCAGACAAACAACCAGGACACATCTTCGGCAAGAAGACGGCAAACTAGAGATTAACAGTAAGCGCTTTCTCTGTGAAACTAAACTCTTTATATTGTCTTTTGAAATATCCAGTGGGAGGGGAAAGAGGACACTATGTAAGGCTGCAAGCAACTTTTATCCTGCTATCTTGCTTGCAATTGTAGGAGATTTTAATTGCTGGGGTTTAAAACAAATAAGATGTTTACTGCCTTGTGAATGAAAACAAGATGGATTGTAAACTGGTTTCTGCTAACTTTTTCCTCGTTTGGGGAGGGTTTCTGTCTTGCTTTTCAAGTATGTATCCCAGGAAGTTTCATGTTATCGCTTACATAGAGAGGCATATCGTTCATTTATTGTATGTTTATGTGTGTGAATGTGTACACACGTTGAAGTGAATGAGAGCGAGCCAGCAACCATTGTCCTATCGTTGTCTCAAGTTCAGGAAGAACAGCAGCAAAGAAAGAAAGAAAAAAGGAGAAAGAGGCTTGAACGAATCTTTGCCTTGTGGCTAGTTCCATTTCTGAATCAGTCTTGTTAATATTTGTAGAAAACAAATGCTAATGAAATGCTGGCTACTGATTGGGTGATGTCTCTTTCATTTATAACTGTTGTCTTGGTACTTCAACAAGCAGAGGGGAAGGACTGAGGGAAGGAAAACTTATTTGCAAAAAGTTTACTTTCACGTCAAAAGACTACTCTTCAGATTTGGAGTATTGATTTAATACCAGAAGCTAATGCTTACAACAGCTGCTACGTTTCAGTAGAACTTGTTTGTGTCCCTTAACACATATTGCATTTTTGTTGGCAATTTATGATATTCCTCAAGGAAAGTCCTCTTAACGCTAGCTGATACCTACCTTTTTATTTAATGGTTTGAAGCGTCAGAGCCATAGAGTGAAAGTGGAAAATGGATAATCTATAATAGGAAACAGCATCCTTAAAAAAGCTTCTAGGAAATCTGTGATATGCATAATGTTTTAAGAAGGTAATGTTTTAGAACAAATTCATATTTATGAACAATTGCAGGTGCAGCACACATATTTAAGAATATGTGTACGCATTCGTGAAGGATGTGGGAGAGGTGGCTGATTTTCAGAAATATGCCATTGGAAAAAATAACAATGCTGGCAATTGCTTGAGGACAGTTTATTTAACTGAAAGATTAATTGCATAGAGAAGATGGAAAGGGTGACTATAGTTATTTACTCAGATGCTAGTGTAGGTGTAGGCCTGCAAAGCTCACTGTGGGAACAGTGGTCTGTTGCCTTTCCTAGTATATCAGTCTGTTTGATGACGATCAGATTTCCCAGCTTGCTGATTCTGTTTTTTCTGGAGAGCAAGCTTGATTATTTATCAGAAGGAAAAGGGAGTAGCTCAAATAAATAAACATGTGACCATTCCCTTGTTTTCTTTGTGGCCATAAGAAATTCAAGGAAATAATAAAAGCATTGTGTTTTTATTTATTTATTTTTTGTAAAGAAAGAAAGAAACATTATGTGTTGATTTAATTTGAAGGAAGAAAAGTTTAAGTTTTTTCCCCTGGTGTTCCAGGGCTTTGGCTTTCTAAAAATTTACAAGGTTCTCAAGCAAAAATTAATCTGCTGCTTTGTGTACTCTTCTACTGGAATGTTTCCATAGATAACATTGCCAACTGCTTGGAACTTGAACTGGATTGATTACAATAAGGCTTGTTTCTCTACCTCCTTTGAAAATGTCACTTCCTTCTTTTAACTCATCAGCTAGGAGCTGCCTAAATGAGGGTCTTTGGGCTCTTGTGGAAGGGGGGGGCGGATACTGATTTTTAGAGCAAAATATCCACAGGCTAGTTATGATTTCACCCCAAAATCAGCTGTTCTCAGTGAACATGTGGCATTTGCAACTGTATTAAAGCACCTTTTGGGGGGACATGGTTCCTATGAATGTTATTATACACACTTCTGTTTTTAATAATATCTCAGGAGTCAAAATCTTATGAACTAAATTACTATCAAGAAAGGAAAATATATATGGCAAAGTTAGTAGGAGCAATATGGTATGTTTTACTGATTTCACTGAGTTACAAAAAAAGGTACAAAAGTGATTTTTATATTGGATATATGGATAACTGAATAGATTTGTTTAAGAATCTTATGTTATCTCTCAGACTTCACCATTGCATTAGTCTATAGCATTAAACAATTAGCTTCATTCTGTTGGTAAAACCATACTGAAAGGCTGCTGTAAGAAGTTTTAATAGGGTACTTTTGTTGTCTTCCAGCTACCAACTTTAGCAAACAATTTATGAATCTGAGCTAACAATGTGTTATAATATTACCATGGACCCTGCTGGGAACAGATTTCTTCAACATGTACTCTATAAAGGGAGAAAGAACAGCAGGAATAAAGTCCAGCTAGTATTCATTCTGAAAACATTCAATTTATTTTTAATATATACGAGGTAGGCAGAATTCATAGCTTTTTCAGCTGTTCATTACAAAAATGTCCCGCCTATTGAAAGCAGTATAAGCTTTTCACAGAGAAGCTGTGTGTCTCTTTTGTATGATTTTCTGGACTGACAGCGTCACCCATACAGCACCATCTAATAACATAGTCATTCCAGGAAGTGCTGGGAAGTAGCAGTCTCTATAGATACATACACATTACTGTGAACATGGGAAGTTTTGTTATTAATAAAAAAAGGATACCACCTTTATTTCCAAAAATAAGTGCAACATAGGGGCAACTCTGTTTAATAACCAAATGTTATATCGGGTGGTTTTTTTTTTAAAGAATACAAATTTTTTATCATATAACCACAGGGACACTGCAGTGGCTATAAGTCTTTTTTTTTCCTCAGCCTGTTGTAACTTCAGTTATAAGTCAAGGTCTACCTTTACTAGTATAAAGCCTGAGTAAAATTAATTTGGGCTGAGGAACTTTGTAAAATCTCTTGGCTTTTATTATGGTCTCCCATACTATGAGACGGAGAATGATTCTTTTATTGGGACAGCTTTGTCACTGTGTAAATGATGTCACTGTATCAGAGGTGGTATTCAGCAGGTTTTGACCAGTTCTGGAGAACCGGGAGCGGAATTTTTGAGTAGTTCCGAGAACTGGCAAATACATCCTCTGGCTGGAGACTTTACAGTACCCTTTTCCTGCCATGCCCACCAAGCCAGAACCGGTAGTTAAAAAAATTTGCACTGTAACATAATTTGTGGATCAGATCAATCTAATACAACATCCAGTTTCTTTTATTGGCAAATTGATGCCCTTAAAATGGCAACAACAGTAGGACAGAATAAGAGGGGAAGTGATTGCCTTGTCCTACTTTTGTCTCCTAGCAACTCATATTCAGTGGTATACTGTTTATAAAACTGGAGTTTTATAAACAATGTACTTCATGTAGCTGTAAAGATTAATGTGACTTATCTAATCTTCTTTTAAAAAGTCTAGAAACCATTTTCACCCAGTGAAATACAGTTAGTTTGTCGGTTAGTTATTGGATGACTTCACCTATCATTAAAGAAAGAAAAAATAACTTCTCTTTTTCTTCACACTACCATTGTGTTATCAACATCAATTATTTTCCTTTTCAGACTCTTCCAGAACCCAGTTTCACTGAACTATTTTTGTCTTCACCAGTTGTTAAATGAAAAGAAATACCCCTTTTCTACTTGCTAATTGGTCCTTGCACCATGTTTACTGCACAAATTCATATTCTGCTGTAAGACTCTGCTGTGAAGAGAGTTATTGGTGACATTGAGTAGATAAAAGAAAACAGATGTCAAAAAGGTTGACTTGATGAAATTTTATGTACAAAAAGAGGATTTTAGATATATTATAGTTGTCAAAATAGAACTAACAGACTTATGCTTCTTTACAAATGTATCTACCTACTCATAATCAAAATGAGTTAATCCATGCCATTCCATGGGTAATGTTTACAGCCTTGAAGATTCATTAAAAAAGCCCATCATTTTTTTGAAAAAAAAGAAGGCATTCTTTTTGAATGGATTGTATCACCCTAGTTTATAAAAATAAGCTGCTTGCAGTTACCAAAAACATGCCCTCATTTCTCATCTACAATTTATGTGCTAAAAGAGACGGAAATCTTACATAAAAGCTGTTAAGCAACAGTCGACAAGCTGCATTAGAGGAAAGAAGTCAGCATAATAAGTTGATGACCATTAAGATTGAATGGAGATCTGACAGCTAATTTCATAAAGACCCTCTAGAGTCACACACAGTCTTAGAGGATGGGAAGGTGGGCAGACAAGCCCAACCCTAGCCAACTTGCTTTCTTTTCAGAGCTCTTCCTCTTTCTTGTCTAACTCCAGAGAAGTAATAACTGTTGATTAGCCTTTAGAATTACAGGGCAAGCAGTTGGATTTTGGGTCAAGGGTGAGCTGAGATTCTCTGAAGCAGCTGGAGAAGGTGAGAGTTAAACTGAACAATTGAACAGAGGACATGGGTTGACCTTGTAATAAAGGTTACTGTTAGCACTCCCCCAGTCTTTTCTACAAACATTAAGTTTAAGATGAAGAAAGGATAATATTCTCTTCTTGTGCTTTGGTGAGGTGTTGTCAGCTCTCTGTGGTTTAATTTAATTATATACTCAGTGGCTCTAAATACCAGAAGTCCTGATTGTGAATATGACTGTAGCATCTTGGAATCCATGCAAAGTACCAAAAGGGATCTGCAACGAATAAACCACATCAACTCAGATTTGAAAAACTTAACATAAATTGCCACCCATTCCTTTACTTTTAATTCTGAGCATCTGTTTCTCTCCCCCCACCCGCACCCCATTTTGGCTCCACCATCTGAATACACTCCACTAGGTTATACAATGTACAGTGCTTGTTTCTTTACAGCTCTCATCATTGCCCCCACAGGTATGACCTGTGGGGGCCATCTAGGCTGGCATCTTGGGAATTGTAGTCAGTGTGTCTTGAACGTAGGAGGTTGGGAAAATGACATTGTACTTTTCAGGATCTTTGTTTGATAGTGAGCCAAAATAAAATATAAACGCGGCAGTCAAGGAATGTTATAAGTATGTTATTAGAGTTTACATTTCATTGAATGTTATTCTAGTATCTGTGTATAGATCTCAGACTTAAATTGCTCATGACAGTGCTTCTTTTATGCCAGGTAGATACTCTTTTTCATACTGAAATTTGTCTTTGTTCAGATATTTATAGTGTCTTTTAGAGTAGTGTGTCAAAGTAGAAATAGAAACAGAACAGTCTGGACAGTTTGCTAAGAAATATGAGGCTTCCTTTGCTTATTATAGTTACTGGTCACTGTTCTTTTTTAATTAATAGTTGATCATATTTTCCAACCTATGAAACTAAATAAATTCAAGAATACCATGTAATCAGCTTCAGCATCTCGGTGAATATATGCTGAAGGATGCTTCCCTTCCTTTTTCCATGTAGGCATCTTGCATAGGACTATTTCTTTCTCCTTTTACATTGATGAAGTCTTTACTCTTCCCACTGTTAACACCTACGCATGTACTGAACATCTCCAAGGAGACCAGGAAACCCTTGAGTCCTGCAATGGTGAATCCTCCAATGAGACAGCAAGCAGGGGACATGTCCTTGAGGCATGTAAACTTCCAGCTGTCCTCTTACAGGCATTAATTTCCTTCTGGCTCCTACAAGCAGGCTTTCTCCTTCATATCTGAAATGTTGGTGAGTCCTTTAGCTTCCTTGGAGTGAGCTGTGTAGGAATACACTTCATGAATCTCTTTGTTCTTTTCCCCAGTCTCCAGGTTTTATCACCTGCAACATACTCAAAAATTCCAAATGTCTCTTCAGCTGTGGCACTGACATCCCAATTCCTTTTATAGTTTCCCTTGCCACTGTTTCTTAGATCTGGCTATTGCTGATTTATTACATGGGGGTGCATTATCCCCCTTGAAACTAAGCAGGGATCTTGAATATATAGCATTCCAGTTCTTGTTTGAATTGTAAAGATAGTGTTTGTGTTGTTAGCTGATGTTTTCATAACAGGCAAAGGCTGGATCCAATACTGACAAAGCCATACTGAACAGCCAAAGTCATTGTTTAACAGACTTTATTTAAATATGTAAATGAATATGAGGTTATTTGAAATAACAAGGTCAATAACCTCATTAACAGCATGGGTAAAAGCCAATAGCATAGTTATGCAATTATTGTCTAACTCTAAGAATTAAAGTTTGATTTTTTATGTTAAAGGAAATCCATAGAAATGCAGGACTTCCCAGTTCATTTATTTATTTCTCTTTAACACAGACAAAGTAGCAGCAAAGTAAGAAGGGTAAATGTGAGAAAATATCTGAGATCTTCCTGGGGATCAGGAAGAAATGGAATGTATGAACATGGCCGAACAGAACTTTTCCAGAGTTTGCCAAGGAATAGTGATACTGTTATTTTAAATGTCTATTTCTCTGTGAGATATTGCATTTATATTATTTGAGATGGCTTTAAAAGGAGGCTACTGATGTCTCGTTATAACGTGAAACAGTGATAAAATGGTCTCACCAACAACTGTCTTCTACATAAACTGATTCTTCTCATCAGATTTTAAAATGACTATATATAGAAGCCAACTGACATGCTGTATTATAAAAACTCCAGTCTTTTTTTCAGGGCATTGGGATAATACTGAATTCTCTGAACAATAGGATTGAGCATTGAGAGTTGATTGAGATCATCATTACAATTCAGGTGTTTTAGCTTTGCTAAACTGCTGTTGGAATTTTATTGAGTAATTTCTGTGGGTTAATTATGTGTTGATATTAAATGATGTTATATTTTTTTTGATATTATATATTTTTTCTTCCATTAGTTTTTTGTCCATTTTGTTCTTTCATTTTGGCTGTGTTTAATTTATTTTAATCACCACAATTTATATAGGTTCTTTTCTGACCACTACTACTGTTTTTTCTTGTTAGTGTTGTTGTTTGTATATTGTTAATATAAAAAAGTAAAAATGAAGAACCACCTATTTCATGGACTACTGTCATTCTCCAAAAAGAGAGTAGCTTCTGGGCCAGACTTCTTTGCTGGGTTATCTTTGAAGCCATATAGATACATAATGGCTGCATTCACATAGCATCAAATAACCATGTTAATAAAACATAGTTGCAGGGTTCATGGAAGTGGTTAAAGCCTTATGAAGGCTTCACTTGATGGCTTCTTTATGCAAAATTATCTATCAGGAAAAAAAATAGTCCACCCTATTTTAGCCAAGCCTAACTTGTTATGAACAGAATAGCAGAGTTAGAAGGGACTTTGAAAGTCTTCTAGTCCAACCACCTGCTCAAGCCGGAAACAAGCATTTCATTAAATTAAGTTAGACAGAATTAATTTATTTTATATATTTCCTCAGGCTCTTCAGGTAGCAAGACAACTTCTGTTACAACAGCAGCAGCAGCAGCAGCAACAACAGCATCAACAACAACAAGTTAGTGGGCTAAAGTCTCCCAAGAGGAATGACAAACCAGCCCTTCAGGTAAGAAATGTTTTTTTTTAAAACACACACACACACACACACACACTTGACTTGCTTGAGTAAAATACGTTAAAAGGATGCAAATAATATAAATAGTTGGAGGATGATTTTTTTTAAAATGGTCAACTTTGCTTTTGTTGATGTCCATGATTTAAACATGTTTGATAGCATGGTTGTGGTAGTGAAAAATGAATCAGGGCTGCATACTCTTGAATTTTTCATCAATAAATCAAAGAACTTGTGAGGAAGATGAAAAAAGCTTAGAAAGATTCAGGCAAGTAGAAGATTTTGTTCTTTACATTTCAATGTAGAGCTGAACATCACCACTCTTTGAAATCTTAAAGAGCCTCTGTCAGATAGTATAGAAAACAATAAATGGTTATATGGTTTGAATCAGAATAAGACAGCTTCCTATGGAGGAGATCATCAAAAGGAGATCATTTCTGAAAGAAAGACCATCATCATACACCGTTGATAAGTGATATTCTGAAAAGGGTGTATTAATTGTTTTCTAAAATAAAAGGTTTGGAAAAAATAGTGTTTGAAATAAGGGCATATGGCAAACAATAATCCAGAAACTACTGTTGTTTTGAAATAGCATTGTGAAATGCTATTATAAACACACGAGGCAATTTTCTAGTGAGATGATGTTTCTGTTTGGAAACTTCTCAATATTTATTATGTTGTGAAAATTATATATTTTCAGTTGAATACTCAATATCTGTTGAGCAGTCTTTGTAGGGAAACCATTTAAATTGTTTAATTCCATATTGTTATAGATCAAATCATGGGCCAATACAATGTTACGTTGGTTCAAAAAGATAGCTGTAGGCGATTTGCTGTTTCAGTTTACATTTTCGAGGAAAGATGAGTGATGTTAGTTGAAATTGGCTTAGTCAATTGAGTTTATTTTGGTATTACTAACAGGTTCTTTATATGAAATGTGCTGCTTTTCTTTCTAAATATTAGATGTATCCAGTGACAATGATTCTCATAATCTCTGTGCAGTTGACTCTAGAATCCTTTCAAAACATGTGAGATTAGGTACCCAGGCTTATGAGAAAAAAGGTAGAACATGTGCTCAATATGACATTATTCAGAAACTTTTCTTCTTCTTCTTTGAAGTCTCCTCCGTTCACATATTTTTGGATCATAGTCAAAGTTTACTACCAAAATGACATCAAATACTTTTGCTTTTAGTGCTGTTTTCATATATATATATATATATTTATATTTATATTTATATTTATATTTATATATATATATATATATATATATATTTATTTATATATATATATTTCATATATATATATATATATATATATATTTTCAAAGCTCAGCACATAACATTTTGTACACTGATTTGTGTGGCTGATGAAAGTGGAAGAGTAGGTTGTTGGCTAACAACCAGGAAGTAGCTAATATTTACAGGATTGCTTAAAATCCATGGGTCTGATCAAGCTTGACCCTGTGTTACTCCATCCTTTGGTTTATTGTATTTGGAAAGGAATAACTGTTTTGCTTCTTGGCAAATACAAGTTGAAAACCATTATTATGGACGTTGAATGCTGAATCCATGCTCTTTTGCTAAAATCTCAGAGAGAAAAATGTTATTTAGCCAATCCATATCTTAGCCATTTGCCTTTTAATAGACTCTTCTACTGGAGACATTTTAATGAGATAGGGTGCTGGCAAGGCCCAGTGTCAGGTACTAGAAGTGCTTTGTTGTGCAGATGTCTTAAGAATTGCTCCAGAGGATGAAATATGACTGTGTTGACCTTTTAGCTATGAGCTTATTTGTCAGGATTCAAATAAGTTGAAAGGATCAAACCAAACAGTTTCCGCAGTCAGAGTGGGAATTGTGTTTCGGAGGTCAACAGCAAGGGCCACGTCACAGATTCCATAACATAGCCAATTGTTGGTACATATTAAAGTAGTGAAGCTGCTTCTGCAGTCAGAGACACAATTAAAATTCTAATTTATTAATGTATACGGAGAGCTGGTCCAAGCTGTCACTCACTGATTCAAATGACTGCCCATTCTTTTTTCACCCTTGCTCCTTGAGCGTTCGCATTCTTAAACCTACTCTTGAATACAACAGAATCTGGGAGCCCAGTGGCAAAAAAAAGGTGCATGGTTTTTTTAAAGGAAAAAAAAAACTCTGAGCATGAACACCAAAGTAGTTATCTGTGAGCAAAATCTATTTAAAATGTTGCCCTTTAAAAAAAAAAAAGTATGATATTGTTATCTGTAATACCTGTCCGCCAGGCCAGGGCTAAAATGCTTGTTCCAAGGTCAAATTCCCACCCACCCACTCTCCCTCTCTCTCCCTCTTCCCTCCGTGTGTGTGTGTGTGTTTCCTCTCCTTACTTTTGCTGTCTGAATTTGGTATTGTTCTTATTTATTTACTGTATTTATATTATTGTACAGCTAGCCCCCAGAATCATTCATGGTTGAGTGGCCTAAAGCTGAAATAAATAAACGAATAACTCACAAAGTAGCAAATAATGTTTGCTGAGAGCATTCTTCAGATATAAAATTGGAAGTTGTATTTCCTGTTGTTAAATGGATGCCACTGTAGGTCATTTTTCCTAAGATTTATAGTATGATTTCAGATCTTTACATGTCAATTCTGGTTACATTTCCTAGCCATGCTTCTCTTTGCTTGTAAGATTGGAAGAAAACTAAAATGTTATACTTGATTGGGAAATCTTTGTTAGGATGTGTAAGACAACTTTCTGAATCTCCTTGCCCCTGTACTTCTGAACAGGAAAGTTGGACCATTTAGATAGCAGTGTTGATCGTCATATATATGACGATAAACACACACACACACACACACACACACACACACACATAATGTATGGTCACTAAAGGATATTGAAAAGTGAGGTCTCACTCTGTTTAATTTAATATCAGTAGGACATGGAGTAAATGGGCAAAACCTCAAGCATACAACTGATAATTTTTCACATTCCTAACATTCTACTTCCTGACTGAAATTGTCAGAATAGTGTGTGTGTGTGTGTATCAGTGCTATCTCCATTGATTCTGACATCATAAAATTTGCTCTAATATTTTCTGGTAAAGAAGATACGCTTGACCTTTTTTGTTGCTGGAAATATGTTCCATCACATTTAATATAGTTTATTTGTATTTTCTTAAGAGGTGACTTGTTCTTCTGGTTTGCCTTTCATCCAAATCAATATATAGTAATAAATATATAACTAGCATATATCCATTTCATGTATTCATAACCATGCTTATACTTATACCTGTTATCTTATAATCGCTTGACTATATCTATCTATCTATCTATCTATCTATCTATCTATCTATCTTTGGTTATTCGGGTTTTCTCCCGCGTAAGATTGGCAGTATCTAGGCAACGTTTTGATGAAGTCTCATTCATCATCTTCAGGCTTGTGTGGTCGGCACTCTGAGAAGCACAGAGCCAAAGACACAAGCCTGAAGATGATGAATGAGACTTCATCGAAACATTGCCTAGATACTGCCAATCTTACGCGGGAGAAAACCCGAATAACCAAAGATCCACATACAAATACCCGAGAACCTCAGAATGAATGAATGAATGAATGAATGAATGAATATGTATGTATGTATGTATGTATGTATGTATGTATGATGTATGTATATATATGTATATATATATATATATATATATATATATATATATATATATATACACATACATACATACATACATATATATACAGATACACACATACACACACACACACACACACACTTACTTTTGTATGTTATTTGCCTCTGATATCAAAGAGTAATAGCATGGTAAACTAATATACATGGAATTAACATGAGTGGAAAGAAAGGCTATAAAGAAGAAGGAAAGGCTAGAAAATAACCCAAATAAAATAAACTTTAAATGAGCATTTGTACTTAATTTGAATCAATATTTTCTTCTATTGTGCTGAAGTACCAAGGAGTTTATTGATAGCTGCTGCGCAACTCCAATTGTCTTTTAAGGCCAGGGAGGCAATGAAGTTTGTTGGGGAGGAAGAACCTCAAGATATGCCATCAGAAGTTAGTTTTGGCAGGAAAGAGCAAGGCCATCCCTCTAGAAAAATAACAAGAGAACAAAGGAAGCAGAAAGAAC
This sequence comes from Pseudonaja textilis, assembly GCF_049901715.1. NCBI lineage: Eukaryota > Metazoa > Chordata > Lepidosauria > Squamata > Elapidae > Pseudonaja > Pseudonaja textilis. The sequence goes on along the minus strand of NC_141991.1, from coordinate 33,124,259 downwards.
GTGCTCTTCAGAGCCACAGATTGCTCAAATAAGGGAATCAAGCAGAGTTCTTGCCCTATCAACAAACAAGGAACACCACCCCAAACTACTAGAACTTTAATGAAAAGAGGATGTAAGAGAAGAGATAGAAGAGAGTGCTGGAAAGCACAACTTGTAGTGTTTTATGAAAGGTCCCACCCTTGCAGAGTCAGTGTTTATAGTCTGGCCCCAAGGATGAACATTAAGGCAATCACCCGCATGTTTTTAATAAAAATGGAATGATCAAGCAAAGCCTGAGATCATGTGGCTAGAAAAATTACAAAATAAATTTGTGAGCAAATGAAAGTACTTCACCAGCATTTCTTAATTCATTAGAAATTCAGTAGTGCTACCTCACTGTCAGATAAAATTCTGTGGTTACAAAATGCAAAACTCAGACAGGGGATTGATGAACAGAACATTGCTGCGAGCATTGAAGATGTTCAAAAACAATGTAGAAGTCAAGATAATTTGAAAGGGAAGATCTGAAATTCACATCCTCAAAATCTTTCATTTCTTTTGAAAATGTTTAAATGACATTTCCCTTGGGTTTCTGGTAGCAATTAAAAAAAATCAAGAAAAAGATCAATTGGTTGAAAATTATATCTGCAACAGCCTATGCTTGCATGCACTGGAAATTTAGGAACAGATTATTTGGATACTTATAAATAAAAATTTCCCAGCCAGCCATGCAAAGAAAAAACATTTACTGGTGAAAACCAAACTTGTACTTCAAAACTAGTCTTTAAAAAATGGCTAAAAATGTAATGTAGTGGAGGAAGCCTGACTGGGGAATGGGACCAGGTGGAAAAACCATTGAATTGCCTTGATAAATCAGTTTAATTACTTTAAAAATCAAAACAATTCATTAATAAATGAAAACATTACAAAATGCTTTCAAACATGCTCCCATTTTTAAAAACATTGCAATCAGTTACTCGTAAACACTGAGTTGTTACCTTAAAGTATAAGCAGGTTCATGTGGATATTGGTGACACTTCCAAGTCAACTTGGTGCAGATGAATACTTTGAATTATGAAAGGAAATGCACTAGTAATCCTTTTATTATTATTTTTCTTGGGTGGTAATTGGTTCTTTTTGCTCATACAAATACTATCCCTTTCCTTTACTGCAGAAATCCCGGGACAAAATAACAGCAGAATCTTTTTTTCCCCCTTCCTGTCAGAAAGATTAAGCAAATTCCATATAAGTTTTTTCTCCGGCTACTAGATGTACCAGTGTGGTGATTTTTTGTCAGGTGTGGGTCCACAACTGACTGACTAACAAGTTGGAGAATAGTTATCAGCAAGGTCCTTCAAGAATTTTATCAAGATTGTTCATATTAATCTAGATAACAGAACTGGATTATTTATCAGTTTGTGGATTAGACTAAATTGGGAGGTCAGCACCAAGAACAACCAAACAAGATTGGAATCTAATATGGAAGGGTTGGAAAAGTGGGCTGAGGGGAACAAGATGTCTCTTAAGAGAAAAAAAATGAAAATTTAGGGAGACAAATTTGGCACAAATATACAAGATGGCAAATTAATGTTTTGGAAATATTCTATTTTAAGAGGTCTTGATTAACACCTTGCGTTCAGCAATCTGAGAATGTCTGTTAGATTAGCTAACATAATTCTGGTCTGCATTAGAAAAGAAGCATTTTATACTTGGTTTATAAGAGAGAGTTGATATGCCTGAAGTACAAAAAGGTCCTGATGAAGATTATCAGAAGAATTTCGAGAGAAGAGAGAAAGAGGGCAGGCATGAGAAGGCAGGTGCTAGAATTTTACTTGAGGAATAAAGATCTTTTGCAGAAGGAAGGAAGAATATAAAATTGGTTTATTTGATCAAAATTAAAATAATGTGTTGCTATTTGAGTTCTTGATCACAACTACATAATGATGGTAATGTTTTTTGAGTGATATTGAACTTTGATTACTTGAAGAGAGGGGAGATACTTTAAGTGGGAAAAAAAGATTCAGATTGGGTGTAATAAATATAATTTGTAATAATTACATTATTATTTCTGATAACCATTGCTTCACTTTGAATAGGGATTGGTGAATTTATAGAAATTGGTTTTTAGAAATTGGGTTAGGTATGCATTGAAATGTTTAGCTACATTTGAAGAAGTGGTGATAATTTCTATGATGATGTAATTATCTTCCTAGGAGGAAGCAACCTCAAAGGTAGAGAGCAGATATGGCTAGAGTATGGGATTTTTTTTTAACTTCCTCATTTGTAGGACAACTGTAGTTTGAGCTAAATATTGTTTCCCAAATTGGGTAGGTGGGGGAGAGGAGATTTGATAAGATTCCCATGGCAACTTTTTTCCCAATCACTGGATGGAGGATATTATTTATTGTCTATCAACTAGGATATGTTCTTCCTAGACTGTATAGATCCACAACATAGAGGCAGAGGCTTCCTCTATTCCGTTTATGTTCTGCAGCAACTATCATTTCGACTATCGCTTTCTTTATTGAACTGATGGTTTAATGGAGTACAAACTTTCCGGTTTTTTAGATGAACAGCTATATTTAACAATAAAAAAAGATTAGATCCTCAAGCTTCATAGTAAGTACTGTATCTGGAGTATATTATTTGGCTGTTTGTTTGTGTATTAGATATGATTTAATGTATGCCAATTATATATTATTATAACTTCTTAAGTCACTGTTCAAAATTTCTTAAAACTGAAGAAGATAAAAACTCACTCAGTATCAAATTAACCTTACTGTTTTGAAAGCCTCCAATAAAAGTCTCTAGTATTCATAAAGTGCTTAAACTGAACATTTCTGAATGTGATTAGAAAGTGATTTTGGCTGGCTTAGTGTCCTTATGAAACATTCCACTGCTGCTGAGTGCTAAGTTGTTGTCTCTTTTGGGCCCTGATGCTGATGGGAAGTTGTATTACAGTCTCCTCATGAGAAGCTGCCATTCAGAGCACTCTTAGGTGTTCTCCCATTCTGTCCTCCAGACATATAAGAAGGGCCAGTCTACTTTACTGTCTTTGTTCTTCACAAACAGTCATTCATGGAGACATTATGTGCAATTTAATTAAACTTTAAATCACTAAATTATTTAAAATTATTATGATAGAACAACAATTTTTGGAACAGTAGTGAGGCACACAGGTAAGACTTCGAGGGTCACTTGTATGTGTAAAATTGCATATTGTGTGTATGCAGATAGATCAAAACAGACAAGATAGCAAACTTAATAGTACTGTCAAAGCTGTCTCCTGTGTTGCAATTAGGACAAACTCAACTGATTCACATGGTCCTTAGATTTTCTGTTTTTAACATTTAATTTTTAAAGGTTCAGTGTTATTATACTGAAACCCCACATTGTTTGAACAGAATCTGGCCAATACTGAGTTATCTGAGGCTGATTTTAATAAGTAAAATTCATATCAAATTGTAATTATTGATAATTAACAACATTACATGATTCCATGAAATTGACACTAAGTATTTTTTATAAAACATGTAAGCCTGACACTTTCCTTGGAGTTCTAGAGTAGAAGTATATCCCACAGAGTCAGTTAGATACTGAGTTAGGGTTCATATAATATGGAAAGTTTTGAAAATGTATGAAAAACAGCTTAATAAAACAGTTTTTTTCTCAGTGCAATGAGAAAACAATAATTGTGTGACTATAAATTAAATAGGGTTTAGCATCTATAGAATCACTCATTTTGGGTGCTGCTACTAGTTTTTGTATGAGTCATATTTTAAGGATAGGTGTTAATCAACTTCTGAAGAAGAAGAATTTTTGCCACACCTTGAGCCATTGAGTGGGTGGCACACAAAGTTAACAAATAAATAAATTATTGTAGTAGGCATTGTTAAGGCAAATCACACCTGTTTTATCTGCTCTCACAAGAAGCTGCCTGTTGAGTTCCTGCATGAATGAGTGCTTTGTACTTGTTTCCTTCACTGCAGGAGCTTTCCCCTGATGAGTAACTTGCACAGACAGACTAATGTAATCTTGTTTGATGTAAATAATTCTCAACCTTCCACATTACTATCAGCATCAAGCTATGAGGACCAGCCAACCTACAAAATTCTAGGAGCATCATACTGTAATATCTACAAATTATAATGAACTTCAATAGAAGACCCAGCTTTAAAATGAAATCGGTATTGTGGTGATTGGACAAAACACACACACACACACACACACACACACACACACAGACAGAGGGAGGGAGGAAGAGGGGGGAGAGAAAGGGAGAGAGGTGTTTCTCTGCATGATTGTATAGCAGCTGGGCATTTACAATTCACTTTTGTATATCTATTTTCATATTTATAAAATGAGGTTATTTTCAAGTAAATTCATGAAAGCCGTTATACCATTGTCCTGCTCTAAACATGCCTTTGTATTTATTACAAAGGTTATAAAAGAAAAAAAAACAAATGAAACATACTTCCTTGGTCAGAAATGTTTAAATTGCTGACAAAATGACATCTGTAATTAAGAGTGTTTCTGCCATTTTTACCTAGTCGTTTACACCTACAGTGTTGAAAAAGAGTAACTCCCACCTTGCTAATTACCATTATCACTGAAATGGTAGGGTTTGAGTCATTAGTTCCATGTGCATTTAATTAGAGGAAGGCTGAAATTGGATTTAACTTATTACTTTTTCATGGATCACTTTCTTGTCATCACTTCAAATTGGATTGCAGCCCCAGGTAACTAATTATGAGAGCCACAGGATCAAGAGTGAAAAAAGGTAATTAAGAATAACACAGTTGGACCCTTGCTGATAGTCCACTTGTACTTTAGGAAAAAAACAGAGAATATTTTGCAGTATTATAGACTGCAGAGTTATGCAACATTACTGAGAATCATGGGAGCTTGACACTACCTATAGTGGTTTATATGATATACGGCTGGGTTGAAGATCTTGTATCAACATGGTTCCACAATCAGTCCCTAATACCAAGATTAAACTTGTAAAAGCAACAGATTGGTGATAGGCATGAGGCATTTCAGCATTTGTAGGCAAGAATCTTGATGAGTATGCTTACATCAAAACTGTACAAATTCATAACTGTTCTGTAATAGTATATGGAAAAAATGTCCCTCGGGAGATGGAATTAGATAAGAGATAGAAGAGTCCAGAGCTGCATAGTGGGGAGAGGAAGAAAGTCAGAAGAGACCCTCCCTTGAGCTTTAAAGGTGACAGTGTGTGAGATTTGTTCTTTCAGACTTGCAAGACTCTGTTATTATAGCTTTACAATGATTGTGTTACATTCTGGTCTCCCTGGTAAGGCTGACAGTTCTCTGCTATAGGGATTATAAGCATATTCTGATATTCTGACTGAAAGTCCTAGTCCATTGCAGTTCACTGAAGCCTAAAATACCAATGTGTAGTTGGTTCATTTTATCTTTCACTGTGTTGTGTTTTTTCATGTTTATGCTTCTTAGACACTGTAATTCTGTCTGCAGCTTCAGATGTTATTTTCCTGCAGGGCAACATCACCAACTAGACATCCTGAAGGCTTTATTTAATTCAATACTGCAAAAGATACTCAGCTTTTCCTCCGCAGGATATGGAGTTCCATTTCAGAGGCCCATCATCTGGCATTATGTCATTCAGTCACTTCATATTTTCTATCCATGTTGTTTTTTTGGTCAAATACAGAGCATCTTAAAATTCTCTTCTCCCACATCGTATGAAATGATAAAAAACTAGAACAAAATACCATTACATAAAAAAACAAAAAAATATTAAAACAAAAATCTGAAAAAGAGATGAAAACAATAAATGCACAAATGTGGCAAACTAAATATATTGTGATACAAAAACACACTATTAATAATAATAAGCTAGATGCCAGTTAAAACTGGTTTGTGGCACTGGTCCTTTTCTGATGGAGTTTACATGCTATTGCACAGAACCTGGCCACCGTATATTAGTAATAGGATAGGTGTTTGAAGGAAGCAGGAGGTATAAATTGTCCTGTGCACTCTGGATATTTATGCAAAAATGGTGAAATATGACTAATATGACTGTCTATAGTATAGGCACTGGAGAAGTTCATATTCTGTTGCTTTTATATGTCCTGAGTGCCAGGAACATTGACTCTCTGCAAAAGGATGTTCCTATATTAGCCAAGGACAGCTGAGGGAAAGGTATGACATTATGCCATGGCATAATGATTTTGATGCTTCAAGTTTTGTTAAGCCATAGGACAGGCAGAGTATGTAGTAGGTTCAGTGGTGATAAAGATTGGGAACTGTGCTCCTTCCAATTAAGGCTCAGTGTCTGCTATTTAATGAGTGCTTTGAACTGATTGTATCTCATAGTGAACAGAAGCCCTAGACAGGAGTCCAAGGATGAAATTTTTAGAATCAACTGTCATCTTAGTGGGGCAAGGCCAAGAGGAAAAAGAGAGTCTAAGCCAGTAGTTGAGTATGGTTATCTACATCTTAGCCTATCTGTAGTCTGAGGATAGCATTAAGAACAATTTTTGGGACTTGAAGGGGCAATCTTAAAAAATTGGACTGAATAAGTTCTAATGGTGCAAAATTGCAGAAGTGGGCACTGTAAAGAAGTTGTGCTATTGGCTTAGCTTCAGAGAATTTTGAGTGCTGCAGGAATATAGTAGCCATCTCAGTCTTGAGGAATTTAAGAATGACCAATGAGCTTCACTGTGCATTTTCAGTAGGGGTGGGATTCCACCAGTATGTACCAGTTCTATAGAACCGTTGTTATGATTCTGTGCAGTTTGGAAAACTGGCAAATTGCTCCACTGGCTGGCCTCTTCTCTCCCCTCCCTGCCCAGTCACTTCTTGCACGTCATCCAACTTGCCTGCTTTGCGCCTTCACCTAATTTTGGAGAAGTTGCTATTTTTCCTTTTTTTCCCCTGACGATCAGCTGTTCCAACTATCAGCTGTGCCAGGTGATTTTGATTAGCAAAAAAGCAGGAAATTGTTGAATTTCTTGCTTTCTAGCTAATCTAAATCACTGTTGTATTGTTTTACCTTCACCCAGGAGGCTTCCCTGAGGGCCAGTCAGGGGTGGTATTCAGGCGGTTGGTGGCGGAGAGAAGTGGCCTTGGGACTGAAGCTTCTATTTTTCAGTGCAGACTCAGGCAACAGATTTCAGAAAGGTAGATCTGTGAGTGAATCTGTGATTCTGCAACCAACTCAAAATGCCTGCCTGCTTTGCCTGCCTTTTTGGGTAAAAGTTGCTCTTTTTTAATAAAAAAAATTTCAATATTTACATACATGGTGTGCTGTGAGTTAATTTTGTGAGTTTCCTTGCTAGGAAATTTTATGAGTTTGCTTGCAAGCAAATTTTATATGACAGACTCAAGCAGCAGATTGCAGAAAGGTAGATCTGTGAGTTAATCTGTGATTCTGTGAGCAACTCAATATGCCTACCTGCTTTGCCTGATTTTGAGTAAAAATGTTGCTCTTTTTTAAAAATAAAAAATTCAATATTTACATACAACCTATGCCCAGCCAGTCATGTGACCACCAAGCCACACCCACAAATTAGGCCATGCCCACAGAACCAGTTGTTAAGAAATTTGAATCCCAAACGTGATTTTCAGCAATGTAGTCCCCATAAGATTTGCTAAGGTTGCCAGAATGTAGAACTACTCCCAGGTATTTGAAACAAGGGATTTGCTCAATCTTGTGGACATCTATTCTCCAAGAGTGATTCTTGGGCTTTTTTAGCAAAATGCTATAACTTTGGTTTCTGATCATTGACTTCCAGCTGGTCTTACTTACAATTCTTTGCTGGTGCTCTTTTTAGGACCAGTAAATACTTTGGGGGATATTGCTGCATTGTCTACATAAAGTAAAACAGAAATATGTCTTCCAGCTAGTTTGGGGAAGTGAAACTTCATATTGAGATAATGACCTACCATAGAGTTGAAACAAAAATTTAATAAGAGTGAGGGCAATATGCAACCCTGCTTTATGCCTTTCTCAGTTCTAGTGATGCTGCTAATATGGTCCTGAGAGTTAAATCTTACTTTGACCATTCTATTTACTTCATATTAGATGAAGTAAATGACCGTCAATCGAGGAGGCTTTCAGTTTTTCCCATAGTTCGGCTCATGATATGGAATCAAAAGCTGCTTCGTGGTCTACAAAGGTGGCATAAAGAGAGATAGTGTTGCAGGGGAGTATTTTTCAATGAGATGTTGGAGCACTAAGTGGTGGATTGTCCTTCCCTAAACCCAGTTTACTGTTCTGTAAGTATGTTTTCTCCAGCCAATCCTGGAGTTTCTGTTGTAGGGATCTTGCATAAAGTTTGCTAATTGTGTTGAGGCTGATCGGTCTGTAATTGTCAGAGTCATTTGTTCCCCCCTTTGTATCCTGCCTTTTATTGTTTCAAATAAATCAAAGCGGCAAACATATCCAACACATCTTCCGGTGAGATGAGTTGGTCTGAGAGAAAGGAACTGGACCAACGTCATCCAGTTGGCTTTCGTGGCTAACATTAGGACTAGATCTTCCAATCTCCGGCTTTTTAATCTGGTGCCTTAACCACTTAGACCAGTTAGTCTTGTGACCATATCAAAGAAAAGAAAATAAATGTAAAATTTAGGATCTAATTCCAGAGTTAAATTAATGAAAGAAGATACAATAATAAAATACTTATGTGGTAAATGCAAAGAATCAGCATTGTCACTAAAGTGGTCACGCAGCATCTTTTAATATCACTGCTATCTGACATATCTTGCATGCTGTAGCTAAGCAGCTGGGATGACCTTCATGCCTTGGGTGACTCTTGGGTGATTATATACTCTTAGTATACAACCTTGGGATTCTTTACTCATCCCTTCCACAAACACCTCCCTGCTGTAATAAAGCAGCACAGCAGGACCTTATGAGGGCTAGATAGATAATATTTATACTGATGTGAACTACTGTTCCAAACACACAATTTTTAGAGGAAAATGTCTCAATATTAGGTAGACAGACAGACAGACAGACAGACAGACAGATAATAGGAATAGGAATAGGAATAGCTCTTATCCCGCAGCAGTTATTTTCTCCTTTTAATATAATCAGACCAATGGGAAACTGTTTGTGCCCTGCCTTTATTATTTTCACAAACAATCCAAGGTTGTGAACATATCCAGCACATCTTCCTCTTCCCATTTTCCCCACAATAACAAATCTGTGAAGTGAGTTGAGTTGAGAGAGAGTGACTGGCCCAAATCACCCAACTGGCTTTCATACTGATTAGATATTGAAACAAATGCTCACTGCTTTTATTGTTCATTTTCTGGAGTAAAAGATCCAGTCACTCACTAATTCACAGCTCTGTGCATACTTACACAGCTAAAAGTATAATTGGCAAGAGTTGAATTCTAAGAGAATCGAGATAGGACAACCAATTTGCACTGTGCCTCTTTCTGTCTGGTTTCAAAGGACTACAGATCTCATACATTTTAATACTCTCTCCAAAAAAACCACCAATTCCTGAAAGCTTGTTCAGATCTATTTTTGGACCTTTGTAATAGCTCCTGGTGCTTTTCTATCAGTATACCATAACCTAAGCCAAGGGTCTCCAACCCCCTGGTCTGTGGATCAGCACCGGGTTGCAGCAAGCCAGAAACTGGGTTGTACAAACAAGCGAAGCCACATCCACGGGATGCAGGCAGTATGCGAAACCACGCCCCCTCCAGTCCACGGAAAAACCTTTCTCCATGGAACCAGGTCTCTGTTGCCCAAAAGGTTGGAGGCCGCTGCCCTAAGCCATTCACATGTAGACTGTACTTTTGAATTTTATTGTAAATTTTATTGCTTTCCTCCATTCTCCTACATTTTCACATGCTACGTAAAAATCTTTCCAAACAAACTTATATACTTGCAAACCATTGTGAGAGTTTAGATCATTAGATTAACAGAGTTGGAAGGGATCTTGTAGGTCATCTAGTCCAACCCCTGTTCAAGCAGTTTCATGTACTTCTGTTTATCATACATGCACAAAGTAATGCTTCCCATAAAGATACTCATTAACACCACACTATATAGGTAATCTTACTTAGTGAACACAATTGGCACCGGAGCTTGGTTGTTAAGGGAAATAGTTGTAAAGTGAAACCACAACTGTGCTTAATGATTCAACTTTCCTTTGTTATACAGAACTGCAAAAGTCATCAAAGCAAGGATTGATTATAACATTTTTTTCATCACTGTCCTGATTGCAAATGGTCACTACATGAAGCAGTTGCTAAACGAGGAGCACTATACTGATTAATGTTTGGTGAAAATATCCTATCATTAATATGTTGATCTGTGATTTATTTATTAATTTGCTTATAGTTAGCGTATTTTTACATAGGACATTAAAAGATAGTGGAAAAAAGTTTAGAACCTGGTCTGAATCTTTTGTTCTTTCCTTTCCACAACCTCGGATAAAGGTCTGTGTTTGAAGTCAATGATGGAAAACATCATGAAGTCAATTTGAGAGCATTTATAAACAAAGGGATTACGGACAATCCTTCTGTCTTTTACGCAATTGAGATAGTGTGAGTTTGAAATTGGCAAGAGAGAGAAGGGGAGAGAAATAAAAATAGAGAGAAATAGTGAAATCATACCTAGTAACTGGCTTTGTATTGCTTAGATTTTGTTAGCTGTGATATCATAGTCAAAATATTATAAACATACCATGGCTATAGCATGCCCGTATTAAAAAAAAAAGATCAGGAACTTTTATTAAGTTTGTTTTCCTTGTCATATTGTAAAAATTTATTATGTGTACTGTCTATATTAGAAGCAGATTTTAGCAATTCTGTCTAAGTGAAGTCATCCTGGTTATTTCCAGACTGTCTGTTTTTCTTTGTGAATAATTTTCATACATTGGATCACAATCATATTTAGAAGCTCTCCACATTTTTAAATAGGACATTTCCCTTTTGAACTTTGCTAGAATGTTCCAGCCTAACATGCATAAGAATATTTTCTTAGGGTGATTCTTCTAACCTTTTCTGCATTATAAATAATATATTAAAAGTGAAAACAGAAGTCATTCCCAGGTCTCACTGTTCAACCACTGTCACCACCACTGACACACATACATTTCATCTTATTCTGTGATAGATTACCCTGTTTAGAAATAATAATGATCTCAGTGGAACTATATTTTGAATAAACATGCACTGTCTGGATTAAAGATGCAGTCCACATCACAATTAACCAAAAGGTAAGATGGATTGATCTTACAAGGATTGTTTTATGGTTATCTTTTTTTTAGAAAACATGTGGTGAAAACGTTTAATTGGTGTTCTGTTGCTTGAATCATTTAGCTATCTAATACAGTAAAAGTTAATTTTTAATAACTGCAAACTTCACACCACTTAAAATGTAGTGTTTAAAATATATATTTTAAATAAAATGCAGTGCTTGTACTATAAATGATGGGAGACTGATTGATATATTTTAATGTGTATAACTCTATAGGATGTCCATTGCAAGAGGCATCACATTTATTTATTCTAGTGTTTGTGTGTTGTTTGATTTATATCCTGCCTTTCATTCAGAAGCTGTAGGCAACATGTAAAATAGGTGTTTAGTAGCCATTGGTTCATCAGTACTGTTACAGATATTGAAATGGAGACACAGTGTAGGTACTATATTGTTAGACCATTAAACCAAGTGCATGTAGCCTATGTAAAGTATTCTAATAGAACATTTCCAAGTAAATGTTGGTGTTTAGGAACAATATACTCCCTGCCCTAAATGATTAAAACAACTGCATCATCTTGAAAGCTCAATCTAACTGCTACAAAGAATTACCCAATTACCTCCATATCTTTTTATATCCTCAGACAACACTTCTTGGGGCTATCAATGCAGTAAAATGGCCATCCATGTATACCCATGGAAAAACAATCTGGGTTGTTGCTGCTGTTTGTGCATATGTAAGATTGAGTATGCTATGTATTTTACTTTGAGTTCCTAAAAAAAGACAGGATATAAATCTATCAAATAAGAAAACAACCGTTTAAATTTCATTTAATCACATATGGACAATTATCTTCAAACTTCCATGCATTCAGTATGTTTTTTTTTTTCTGAAGGAATAATTGGCAGATGGGCATACAACCTTTGTAGAACAGTTGGTGAAAACAAAACCATACAAAAAACTTTACTAAGTGTAGATCTCACGTCTGCAATCGCATCCATGTTGATATGAGCCCCCGTAAGAAACTTAAGAAAATATAATGCAAACAGTCCTTACAATATCACACTTACAAGCCCAAAAGTGAAGATGTATTAAATAACAGTTCAACAAAGCAGCATATTTCCTTAACTGCTTGAAAAATTTTCTAAAATATTGGGGGAAATTACATTGCTATATATGTCAAGTGAATTCCCTCAGAAAAATCATTTCAAACACAGTATGCTACAGATCCCTTACCCCAGACAGAAACCTTTAGATGAGAAGCTCATGGCAGTGTTGTCAATGCTTAGGCAAACTATAATATTCTGAACTGAGAACCACTTGAGATAAGTTTAATTGGTTTGATGGGAGAGACTCTTGTTGTCATATGTCAGATGACCTGCAGCCAGGAACCTAGGATTGATATTTCCAATAATGTAACACATAAAAGCTTCACTGTGAATTTTGATTCAAGCAGAGTGTAACTCAATTCAGAACTAGCTGAATTTCTCCTCTCCAAATGTCTGTGTTCGTCACTCTGAAGGATTATGCATAAGTAGAGCTTTGGTGCAATTAATAAAAATATTTTGATCAGACTAATATTTGTTGAAGCTTGGGAATAGATTGTGCAACAAAGTTTGAGTGAATGAGGTCATTTCCATATCTCTCATTTGGAAATAAATTAGTTGACTTGATTAAAAACAAAATTTAATTGAGCTGTTATTTTGTAGATTTTGATTCAGCTTTAAACAATTTCATGAAACGTGCTCAAATAACAAATGCAAATGCATTATAAAATGCTGAAGCATAGAATAATTGAAAAATGTATAGTAGCTGAAGAAATACTTCTAGTACAGTATTTTGCTTGAAATGAAGCATCAGAATTGTGGACCTTTGAGAAATATTGTAATTTATCACAATTATATATGTAAGAGTTTTGCAACAACAGAGACATGCCAGAAACCATAACCTATTCACAATAGAATTAAAAAGCCATCTTTCACAAGTATATGATACTTGTGTAATAAGTACAAGTGTTATTAGCTGTATAAATGTATAAAATATATTGTTCTCCATATTAAAAACCAAATTACTGTTTGATTTAAATGAAATATTTTTTTTGATTTGAGAATACAATCCTCCCAACTTCAAAGGATTTTTTACGATTATGTCAAAGGAAATAAATGCATTTTAAGTCATTCCTATTGGTTCTTAATTATTTTTCCCAATCAGTGGAATATTGAAAAGAAATAACATAGTGAGACTCAGGACTATGAAGTCAATCAGCAAGATATTCTTCTGAAAGTAGGACAAATCTGAGTTTAAAGAATGGGTCACATCTGACTACAAAAATGGGACAGAAAATGTTCATTTTTTTGTAAAAGGGACAGCAGGTTGTTCTAGCTAAGACTCCCTTCCTTCTCCCAGTCAAAGGATTGAGAGTGGAGTGTATACAGCAGAAGTCCCCATACTTGCCGGCTCTGTGGACTTGAGGGGAGGGAAAAAGGAAGGATGGTTTCGTGCATGTGTGCCGCTTGTGCAAATGCAGCTTTGCACACTCATCTGCTCGCCTATCTCTTGTGTGGCCCAGGATTGGGACACCTAGTATATAGCCTTCCCTCCCCCATGCTTCTCCATGTACACATAAAAACAAACACACCAGTGCAATAGGTTTGTTTTTATCTTATATTTATCATATTTATAAAAAAATTGAAGGTGGCAAACATATTCCTTCTTCCTTCTGTTTTCAGGGTTGGGATGAGAGAAGGCAAGTGGCTGAAAGTCATCCAGCCAGTTTTCATACTTATGATGGGGGACTAGAACTAACCGTCTCCTGGTTTCTAGGCCAGTACCTTCATCACTACACCAAACTGATTTTTAAAATTCTCTTTATAGAGAAGTAATATTTGAAACTTGAATTTTATGCATAAACTATACATACACTGTACATTTTTTTTTAATTTGAAGTGGTATTAAAATAAAAAAAAACTTTTTGAAGATAAGACTCTTAGTGTTACAGGGCACCAGGACTTTCTGGAATCATGATTACAGGTTGATCATTATATTTCAGAGCACTTGTACTTGTGAAACTCTTCAGAAATAGAAGTTGACTCATTCCTTCAATATTATGGTTTAATAATTGGGAATTGGTGACCATAACACCTGGTGAGTGACTTAATAGTAATTGAAGGGGTGAGGTATCTAATTGTGAACAATTCTTCTTTTTTCCCTTTTTTCTGCAAAATACCATTTTAATTAACTTTCCTGATGCCAGCTTGGGTTTAAGAAAATGACTGCGCTGAAGCAATGACGATTACAAAGATTTAGAGGTTCAAGAGGTATAAGGAACTTGGAAAGATATGTGTCATTGCTTCTTATAACAATCAAACCAGGAATATTAATACTGTCCCTGAGGAAAAATATATCTGTTTCTAAGCTATAAATAACTTGTTCATCTCAACATGATAGAGTTATGAAAAGAGAGCACCTTTCTATGCTTCCCAAATCAACAAATTCAAGGTTTAATATTGCTCTTTACGTGCCCTATATCTTTAATTAATAGCATCTCCCTTAAATAGGGTTTAGAAAGGAAGAAAGAGCAAATACACACATAAAAGCAGTTAAACTAAACACCTGAAATTAGCTTCTAGATCCCATTATTAAACACAATTTGTTGACAACATGCTATTTCTCATATTATTGTTATTGTTAATTGATGAAGCAAAAGTTATTTCAAAGTGATTCTAATACAAGGTAGGTTATCTAGCATTTCTTTAATGTAGCACTGACTGTGCTTAATCTTAAAGCTCAACATCTAATAAAGTGTCGCCAACCTAATTTTTTAATGCAATTTACCAATTGGGGTCCCACAAAAGGTAGATTATATTTTATGGCTTATGAACAGCAGGACAGATATTTCAGTAAATCTGCAGACAGTGGTAATTTTGTGGAAAGTGCACAAATGAATCTGGGGAAAAAAATAAAGTATTTTATTGCCTGCCTACACAACTGCATTCACAGTTCTCACACTACAATCACGTATGTATGATGCTTACGACTGATTATATAGAATGTAATAATGGCTACATGAAGAAAATGGAAATTAAATTCAAAAGCAGAATTAATTCTCTTTGTGAAAAACTTAGAATACCAATAGGGGGTGTTGGCATCAGAAATTGACAAGCCAATTCAAGGGGAAAATAATCCCCTCAAACACTCATTTCCACTGATCTAGACGAGAACCAACAATCACTTTTATGTTTCCCTAATAACACTTCCCAGTGTCCTTCCTTGACAGATTCTCAAATGACTTTCAGCATCAACTCAAATGATGTAAAAGAGTTTCATGATTTTATGTTGTAAAGGAGAAGTTGCTTAAAAGTCATTTTGCCATGCCCTGAAACATTGGTTGTTTCGTCTCAGGCAGGAAAAGTCTGCATATGAAGTTCAAGAAATATCCATTTAGCAGTTCCAAGTCACCTTTAATAAAATGTGTGGAGGAAACATTGCCATATATAGCAGAAGGAAGAAGTGATTCTATATTTAGTTAAGTTTACAAATTAATTTACAGCCCCTTTTGCTCTCTAACATAAACAGGTACCATTTGCTTGTCTGTAATTTTTTACCCTGCTTTGGGATTAAATTAGCATAAATACCTTGGTTTATAAAATGGCTTTATCAGGAATCAGATTGCTGAGCCTAATAGATGGAAAATTATTTGTTGCAAAATATATATTCTATGCTAACCAGCACCTAAATGGTTTCCCACAAGGGCTATCCACACTTTCTTTAATTTTTGCCCTTTTATCTTTAAAGAAGAATGTGTGTAGCTCAGGATTGAAACGAGGGGTCCTTGGTGCTCTCTGGGCTTGGTTGTTTTCTTGCACACTTTTCATTACCCAACTAGGTAACATCATCAGTGCTAGTTTAGAATTAATGTTACCTAGTTTGGATAATGAATAATGTCTACAAGAAAACAGAGAGCACTAAGTTCCTCTCACTTTTATCTTTATTTTTTTTCCTGTTTTTCTTTTTTTTCCTTTTAAATATTAGTTCTTGTTAGTTTGTATTCTATCCTTAAAATTAATGTTTATTTAATTTAAGAAAAAATATTCTTGGAAGACTTCTGTCTCCCTGCAAGTGCAATGCGTCTCTGTCTTTCTTGAATCTATTGTTTCAGGCTTTTTTGTAAAGCCATAAGAAAAGCACCATTACTTTGAAAGTCACATTCAATGTAATTAGTGGATTTGTTAAAGCAGCCGAAATTTGAAAATAGTTGGGCTACCTTAATGAATTTCTTCATGGTGCAAGGTTGCGGTGAATATTTGTGTTCTACCAAGACATGTGTGGTTGAGAGCCAAGTATTATAATCTGCCTGCTTTACAAAAAGTATATGGAAAAGTTCACAAGCTCCTTCCCCTCACAGTAAATGAATGGTAATCCACAATGCATGGTTGGTGTATTAAGAACAAACAATCAGCCTGACTTTAGTAGAAGTCTGTCCAATGAACTACACTATTTTTTAAAAAAAATCACTTTTGACTCATGATGACTTTGTGGGCACACCTGTGCAGGGTTGTGATTGCCTTCTGCCAGGTTCTAGCCTACACCCTGAAATTTCCAGATGTACTCTTACCAAGGTAGCATATGATCTGACCATACTTAACTTTGAAGCCTATCATCTCTTGAGGTCACACTGTAAAATGACATCTATACTCTGCTGGATTTTCCATACCTGCCTTTGCTGACCCGTAATGCTTCCATTACTTAATCCTTTTTCTTGTGAGGAATAAAGACATAAAGGGAAATAAAATCCACAGTTTAGAATGGAAAATGCAAAATGAAGAGACAAGACATGGCAAAGAAGAGTCAAATAAAGCATGGTCAAAGACCAGTAAGTAAAAGAAAATTTGGCAAAAGTCAAGGTTCAGCATTGATTTTGCTTTTAACTTTATGTTTATTCAAATGGTGTAAATACAGATTAACTTCCTGTACTCCTTATTTATCTTCATTTGACTTGTCTGGAGATGTGAACAATAAGCTTCTTGTTTAAATTAGCTTGGAAAAAGGCCCCATTCTCTCTAACTTGTTCCTATGTCCTCAGGTATAGATCTATTTATTTAAACCTGTTACAGCTAGTCTCAGAAGAAAATTATTCACATGCCACTTGCAGCCATCTGTAAAGAATGCTTGTACCTTAGGTATCGTTGTTTGAAACGACTTTTTATTGTAAATGTTGAACTTACCTGCTAAGCTAAACTGATTTACACTAAGCAAGGTAGCTATAATTATACACAGGACCATAGGAATCTCTATCAGAGAATTCATAATTCTTACAATTTAATTCCTGGGACTTTTATGACATAATTACATCAGTATTCAGGTAGTCCTTTACTTACAAATATTCATTCAGTGACCATTCAAAATTATGATAGCATTAAATGAAGGGATTTACAACCTGTGCTCTTAAGTTACGCCGCTGCAATATTCCTAATGTCACATTAATGAAATTGGGATACTCGACAATCTCAAGGATCCTTGGAATTGCCCCATCTGCCCAAACCCGCCTCCCTGGATCCCTTGGGCCTACCTCCTGCTAGGTCCCATACCATTTCTCCCCTCATCTTGCCTCGCTTCACTTACCTTTTCCAAATAACTCTTTTTCCAAGGAGAAGCAGACAATATGCCACACAGCCTTCTATACCGAAGCTGTGTGTTGCCATCTCAGAAATGGCCACTCGTCTGGAGGCTGCCATAATTCTTGCAATCAGGAATTGCAGCAGAGGTGGTATTCAGCAGGTTCTGACCAGTTCTGGAGAACCAGTAGCAGAAATTTTGAGTAGTTCAGAGAACCGGCAAATCCCACCTCTGACTGGAGATTTTACAGTATCCTTTCCCTGCCATGCCCACCAAGCCACGCCCACAGAACCGGTAGTAAAAGTTTTCGAATCCCACCACTAATTGCAGCCTCTCTCAAAACGACATCCACTTTTTTTTGATAGCACCAGACAGTCTCTGTATAAGAAGGCCGTGCAATAGGTTGCCTTTTGGAAAGAGAAGTGGCCAATCCACTGTACAACTCTACTCTACAGACGTCCCTTCATGACATTTCTGGGTAGGCACAATATTGAGAGCTGCAGAATTGCAGCCAATCACAAAATGGCACGCACACTGGGAGGGCACCCCACAGCCTCTATACAGGAAGGCCATGTTGCAAATCGGTTGCTTCACACTAGGAAGGGAGGGATGAGCATGCCCAATGGCTGGGACCAAGTGGAAGGGAAATCTGTGCAAGGGTTGCCCCAGGAGGTGAGGGGAAAAGCCCCCATCTCTATAATTAGGGCAGGCCACATGTGAGCTCCCAGGTCCCCCCCTAACTCCCGAAGTACTCCATGCTCCACTTAAGAACTGCAACAGGGAGATCCAGGATTGTGGTTGTTAAGTGAGGCAATCATGTGGGTGCTTCCCTTAGATTCCCACAATTTACAACTATAATTCTAGGATCAACTGTGATCATAGGTAGAGGACTACCTGTATATCTGATACATGTTTGCATCTGAGTCATAATGGATGCTAATCATCCAACAGCTGGTCACATCAGCCTTTCATCTTGCAGACTCCTTATGTGAATCTTTAATCCTACACACAAAGGAAGAGAAGAGAAATGAATTTTGTGGTCCCCAAGCCTGAATATTGTGGTTGGATGTTGCTCCAAAAGAGTGAAGGAAGTGCAAGAATGTGGGAAACCATAGCTTGTGAAAGCCTTCGTAAAATGCAGAATTTGACAACAGTCATATTAGAACAGACTGAGGGTAGCTCTGAATCATTCCCATAGTTCCGAGTCTTCTGATTCAAAGCCTTTTAAAATCATTATTCTATAAGTTCTCTCATTATTAAATCTCAAAATTGGTTTATTACTGCTAATTCTGATTCTGAAGTGTCTTCCTTCCTTCCTGAGGGAGAGTGAACATGAACAATGGCATATTTTTGTATTCTCTTTTGTATAACGAATTTCCTTTCTTCTGCAGCTCTGCCTCTACAGTATGTATATATGATGGAAGCTGGGTCTTTGGCTAGACAGTAATTTCCACCTTCGTTAATACGGTATTGCTAAAACAGAAGCAAGTCAGAACAGTAACAAGAATAGGATCAGCTGCAGGTTTAGTAGGAAGTCCCTCATTAGGTTTATAGATTCCCCTTTTCATCCTCCTTCATTCCAGGCAGAGGACACCAAGCAGTTGGGCTTGCCCACCACCACCAATTTAAAAAAGCAGCAGATAGGAGCAAGAACATAGCAACGATAAGTCTTTTTCACTTTGTAACATACCCCTTTATTACAAGGGATACCAACTGATATAGTCACCAAACTTCTATCTTTTTCCTCTCGTAAAAGTAAAGATAAAGGTTTCTGCTATCCAGTTGTTTTGACTCTTGGTCCTACCGTGTTGCTGTTTGCAACAAAATTAAACAAGCTGGGTTGGAAGCTCTTCAGATATCTCATGGAAGGGCTAAGTCCTAGAGGACCACTAGTGTTAACCAGAAGTAGCTGGTTTCTTGACGGCAATTTTCCCCTCTCCTTCTGCTCTGCAGAATTCGGGAATTAACTAGGAAGAATCATCATGTATGTAAATCATGCCTGAGCAGATTTGCAAGTATACAGATATCGTATGTATCAAATATGCCTCTGGTGCAGAGCAGACTTTAAACCGATTCTCCTATGTGATTGTGGCCCAGTCCCCACATAGGCTTTCCGTTGTTTTCCATCCATTCAATCGTGTCTGACACTCAAAGACTCCCTGGGCATGCAGTTTCCTTGGCCAAGTTTCTAGGCTGAAAGGAAGTGACTAATCATAGGTCACCCAGATGGCTTGTGCTTCAGGTGGGACTAGAATTTACAATCTCCAGTTTCTAGTCAACACTGTAACCTTGTTGCTTGTATCCTTCTGATTTATATTGACTGTTTTCTAGTATGATTTGATTGCTTATTGTACCCTATGACTATTATTAAATGTTGTACCTTATGATTCTTGACTCTTGATGAATGTATCTTTTATTTTATGTACATTGAGAGCATATGCACCAAGACAAAGTCCTTGTATGTCCAATCATTCTTGGCCAATGAAGAATTCTATTCTATTCTAACACCTTAGCAATAAAGGTGGTTCTCAAATTACAACCACAATTGGAACTAGAATTTCTAAGCAAGGCAATAGTTAAGTGAGTTGCGCCTGATTTTATCATCTTTTTTTTTTTTGCCCTAGTTAAGTAAATCAGCTGCTAAGCGAATCAGGCAGCCATTATATTAGCGAATCCAGCTTCCTTCACTGCAACCGACTGAGAAGGTCGCAAAATGGTGATCACATGACCCCAGGATACTGTAACTGTTGTAAATGCATACCGTAACCAAATTTTGATCACATGACTGTGGAGATAATGCAGTAGTCGTCAATGTGAGTGCTAGAGCCAATCATATGTACAGATAGTCCTCTACTTACAACAATTTGTTTAGCGACCATTTGTAAGTCAAAGACTATCTGTACTCATGACTGGTTCTGAAATCTGCAACTACCTTTTCAAATTTAAGGACTGCATAAATGATATGCTTTGAGGCAAGATCATCTTGTACGATATAGAAGATACATAAGTGTGCCTCACTTGTTCCTAGGACAAAAATCAAGCCATATAAACCGTGTCCAGTTTCAGGAAATTCTCAGCCTACAATTTTCATAAATCTATTTCAGCATCCCCAAAGAAGAGTGGAAAACATTACTAATGGGATGCAAATGTCACATTCTGATAACAGGAATATGCCACTTAAAACTTGTCATGAATGTTGTCATTTTCTCCATTAAAACTGATCTCTATTTATAAAAACCTTCACTCCTATTCTTAAAAGAGAGGGAGAGATGCATTAGAAGATTAAATCGTGTATTTATATCCTGTACTTTTTCTCCTTTTGTAAGTCAATAAATTTGTATTGTAAGCACAGGCTCATGAACCAGATTGTACAACATTTTTACACTGATGTATCTTTCCCCTTGAGGTACCAAAAGATATATGTACAAAGCAGGTGTTTTCATTTGTTTAATTGGAGTTGAATTCAGACAATATTACCAGCAAATGAGCTAGGCACATTCAGTAATTCATAGAAAGTGACAGTCGTTTTCCTTAGATGTTTGTCTTCCAAGCTGAATAGATAAATACAGCAGGTTGTCAAAGGCCTTTAAAGATTTTAAATGAAGCAGTGTAACATTATTAGCTGGTTCATCTACAAATGTAGTTATACAAGCGGCACACCCATATCTCATCTTTTTGAGCATCAGTTGGTAATTTTTGTATATTTAAATGGTATCCTGTTTTGACAAAGTACTAAACCGCAAGCCTCAAAAAGAAACACATGAAGCTTGTGTCAATACATGCTGGTATCTATCAACAGGAAACATTAGGCATTGTCAGATCTGGTATACTAATGAGGAATGCTCGACTTGCCAGCTTGAACAGAAGCATTTTTCTTGAAGACTTCTGAGCTTCTCAGGCGTATGTATGATGTTGAATGCATAATGTGTTATGTAAAGGCTTGTTTCTCATATAGATCTCTCTCTTTCCCCCTACTTCCAGTGTTGCCCATTTGTGTGTTTAACTGTTAAAACTGCCATTCCCTACAGAGGCAGTGTAAAACAAGAAATGCCTCCAGCTATACTATCACCTCAGGCTGTAAGCTCCTCAGATCTCATTACAGCTGCACTGGCTTGGTCACTCTCCAGCTAAAGTCTGGAAAGTTTCAAGTAACGGCACTGTGAATTCAAGTCACACTGTTTTTTCTGTGTTGGGGAATTTTGAAAAGGGTCAAGCTGGAAGTTAGTGCAGCTGGAAAACATCTCCTAGAAGGACAAGCCAATCGTAGGCCAGAGCTACTGCTTCTAAAGAACTATGGTTTTTGGATACGGGTTGTGGATGTTTTGAGTGGATAAAGGAGGTGATTGTATTTCTTTCTATAACTCATTGGATCCTGCTTAGGAATGAAGTTATTTTGATGTATGGTCTCGGATCAACATCAACCTTTAGTCAATAGAGTAAACACAGGTGTGTAAGAGATCAAACCTTAGGACCTGCATATGTAGTATGAAAAAGCAATCCAGCACTCTCTGGATTTTTTTTTCAGGTCTTATTATCCTCAGCCAGAGTAGATGATGGTAAAAGAATTTAAGATTTGGAGATCCAGGTTATGCCCTATGCTATAGCTAGCACACACACATTAATACAAATCAGTATGCAATACTGAAAAAATAGAACTATATTTATTAGCTTCTTTAAAATTCCTACATCTCAGAATATACTTGTTGTCTACTTGGAACAGAAAAGTATCTGTGTTTCTCAAATCAGAGGACTCAATATATTTGTTGTGTGAATTTTCTGTCTACATTGAGGAGCATTCCAGTCTTCCAGGATTCACAAAGTAAGATACCCAAGATGGTGAAATGATTTTCCAGTTGGCCAAAGGATGTATGAATATCTCAGGGCTCCTTCAAATTGTATTCAAGCCAGTTGAATGCTCCTTGGATAAAGATAAAGAATAATAATTCAGCAAAATGTTTGCAAGATTGCTACAGATGACTAATAGGATCTATAGATTGTTAGCTACTTAAGACAACATAGTAGCATGGGAACTCTCAAGCCCTTACCAAAAAGAGCCTTCCAAGCAGAGCCAGCCATCAAGCAAAAGTTCTAGGTTGCTCCCATTTCATTTTGGCTAGCTTTCCAGAAATGTAGTATCGTGCTAAAAAGCCCATTTCTCTCTAGTTCTTATGTGAATGATTTATCTTAATACATTTTTGCAATTATGAGGTTATATTGCTTCCCATATAGACTTTCTAAAATTTAAGGTTCCTTCTCCTTCTCTTTTAGAGGTGCTTGTATCCCACCAAGTCTTTTCTAGAGTAGATTAGAAGGATAACTTAAGTCCCCTGCTGGGGTTTCAGACAGTTGTTGCTGCTCCTCACCAGCTCATCTTTTTCATGATGATTGTGATCCCGTGAAATAGGCCAGTAAGCACAGCACAGTAAAATAGTAAATTGACCAGTAAAACAAAATCAGTAAATGAAGGGAATAGCTATTAAATTGCCAAGCCAAGATATATAATTATGCTGTAGGACTTTCCCAAACTATTATATATCAAAGGTATAAAATGATTAAAAGGGAGATTTTTCTAGGTAGGAAAGATATGTTGATAGCATGCTTCAACACAATATTTTTTTACTTATGTATATTAACTGGCACAGTATTTTCTAGCAAATTTAATCACAACTGGGTTTTTCAAACATGAAAGACTAAAAAGTTAATGAGCAAATCCAGCTGTGTTAAGTGCTAAAATCCAACTTCAGAGGTGATGTCAGAGGATTCTTGCAGTCTCAGAAATGTCCTGGAATATCACCTACTGAAGAATTTAATATTAAAGGTTAGTTTTTCTTACATGTTCAACATCCACCCCACCACCATCACTCAAAAAATGATCTAAAGACCAAATATAGCAACCATCATTAGACTTTAGAATAGAGAGATATAACCACACCAGAAATGAAAATTGAGAGACTTCTTCTGAGTAGGAGGATTGTAACGAAGTAATCTTATCCAGAGCCAAACAAAAGTTATCGTTTGTGAAAGTCTTATTCCACAGGGATTTCTTAGCAGGTATGATGACAGTTAATAGACATTAGAAGAACTTCCCAGCTAACCTCACAATGGTTATACTGGTCAGGTCTAATAAAACTTAATAGGATTAATTGAAGTTACCTTGGGATAACACATTCAGCAGTGTTTACTCTTACACTAAATACAGCAAATTGCGAATGCAGAATCTGCTTGCTTCCTGTAGTCACCAAGGAACACACATTTTAAAAACAGTACATAGGGATTTAGTTACTGTGACACCCATTAACTTTTATGGGGATGCTAAACTCTCAAGACATTACTTCAACCATACTTCTCTTTATTTGTGTTCTCTGTAGCTCCATTCCACTATATCATCTGTAATTGCTCTTGTCTCAACTCACAACTCCTTTTCATTAATTTTTTATTTATGAAACAACATCAAATTTTCACCATTTTGCTTAAAATACTTATTATTTTCTTTTTTTCCCCCTATGTATAAAATAAGGAAGCTTTTTTTTAAAGAAAAACACCTGCGTTTTAACATATTTTTGAATGCTGGGGAGGAACTTGAACTGTAAGTCAGCTAAAAATATACTGTATTAGGAAACCTTGGGGACCACTGAAATAAGAACAGTGGCCCATTACTGTTAAGAAGGTGTTTTATTGAAAATATGCTGACATACATTCCCAGGAGAGCAAGAAAAGACAGCAAGATGCCCGGCAGTTATATAGGTTGTTCTCCTAGACAAGCTAATATATATAGTTTGGCACTTCCATGCTGTGTGCAAGAGAGCCCATATAATAGACTAATGCATACTTCTGCATTAAAAGGCTGCATATTTCCCAGGATATTTTTTTTTACTCTCTTTAACACAGCTGTCGTTTATACCTTTCACTTACATGTTAATTACTTAAAACATTTTTCCCATTCACTTGTTCAATGAGGCAGCTGAATAAATTGAAGCAACCAGTAGATGGCAGCATTTGTTAGACTGGTTCCCCCATAAAGGGCAGGGTCCTCTGTTTACACCTGAAGGCTTTAGCTTTCACTAATCAATGTGTAGATATAATTTACCACCATCACCCCCCACCCCCCCCAAAACCCCCCACCAAGTGTCTAGTTCCCAAGACTGGAAATATTCTGAAAAGGCAAAGAGCATATACTACTGAATCTGCTAATCAGTACTAAAATAAACATTCAATATGTACTGAAGTAGGTATAGATAATTAATTTTGCACTTACCAGCTGATGTTGAAAACCCTGATTACTCATGCTATTATTTCTGTTTAATAGAAAAAATGAACTGACAGAACAGAAAGATGAATCTTGAGATTCTTAGGATTGATAACTCAAATTTTAAAAATTTGGCAAAAAGGATCTAAGGAAACCCTCCTCCATCGCCACAAGCAGATTGATTTTTCCTATTTTTATCACAGTTAGGTTCATGCATTTCAGTAAAGCCCAGACTTGGTTTTTTTTAATGGATTATTGCACAAACCCCAGGTGGCTGGTTTCTTTACTAAGCCAACACTGAAGAAAAATATAGGTACATTATTCTTTGGTGTATTTGTATGAAATCAGTCATAGTTTTCAATCCCTCATGGGCATAATTTTCAATTCAGTCATTGATTACTTTTTATCTTGTTGCAATTATAACATAATAGGTAGCTTAGTATGGATGGCAGCTCAGGGTGTGACTTTTGCTGAGATATTGGTCAAATGGAATGAAATTATTTGTTAAATATTATAACCCAATAAGGTTTGCATAATTTACTTTGCTCATGGATATGCAGAGCTGAAATTTTCCAGAAGCAAGTTTTTCCATTTTCATTCAGGCAATACTAAATAATCATTTGTAGATTGCTGACAATGCACATGCAGTACAGGCAGGCCTTGACTTACAACAGTTCATTTAGTGACCATTCAAAGTTACAACGGCACTGAAACAAGTGATTAGTTATGACCATTTTTCACACTTACGACCATTGCCATTTCCCTGTGGTCACGTGATCACAATTTAGATACTTGACACCTGACTCCTATTTATGATTGTTGCAGTGATCACGTGATCCCCTTTTGCAACCTTTGGACAAGCAAAGCCAATGGGGGAGGCAGTTTCACTTAACACTGTGTTACTAACCTAATAACTGCAGTAATTTACTTAGCAACTGTGGCAAGAAAGATGGTAAAATGGGGCAAAACTCACTTGTCTAATTTAGCCACTGAAATTTTGGGCTCAATTGTGGTCGTAAGTCAAGGTCTACCTGTATTTATTTTAAAGAGTTGGAATCTGAGATACTTCTTTCTGGCCTTCAGTATCCTCTCTATTTGAGGGTAACCAGAAGCAGAGGAAGAGGAGGAGGAGGCGGCAAAGTAGCAAAATCTAAGCAACTTTTTCATCCATGTTGTTTTTTCTCCCTAAAGGTTTGAGCCAAGAGGAGGTTTTCTGTCTTTTATGGCATTAAGTTGATTTCATGTCCTATACTGTAGGGTTCATATGTGCTTTATGTGCATTTCGCAACAGGTTTTTGAAGCCTAAACTTTCATTGGTATGTTTATTTGTTCCAGGGGTCCCCAAACTTGGCAACTTGAAGACTTGTGGACTTCAACTCCCAGAATTCTCCAGCCAGCATAGCTTAAAGTTGCCAAGTTTGGGGACCTCTGATGTATATGATGGTTTATAGGTACTTGCCAAAAGGCATACGGGTAATCTTCGAGTTATGACAGTTCACTTAGTGACCGTTTGAAGTTCTGCGATAACCCACCCAAAGTATTTATGACACAGCCCCCAAATTACGAATGTTGCAGCAATATGGCAATCATTCATCCTTACAAATGACTGAAAAGACATTGCAACATTCAACCTGCTTGTTTCCTCCCCCCCCCCCCCACACACACACGCCGGGTCACCACAATTGCTTCTCCTCTCCCATCCTGCTGCACCAGACTCACTTACCTTGTGAAGATCTGTCCCCTCTCTGCCACAGTTTCTTTGAGAGTGGGACGATTTCGCTTCCAGCATCCGATCGGCTTGCAAACGTTTTGCATGGAGCCTGGAAGCTTCTGGGCGTAGTGATCTTGCAGGATTTCGAGCTGCAGATCACAGCCTCCATAAGCTTCCAGGCTCCGCACAAAACATTTGCAAGCCAACAGAACGCTTTGTGGGAATGCAATTTTATATATGTCTTTATTGCATTCTTTCCCAGAATTTCCTGCCATAGATAATACTTGTGGTATTTGAAATCCACACATAGGATTAGTGGGAAAAGCTTCACTAATGAATTATCATGTGTATCAACATATACTGAAATATGTAGGTAGGTCTCGACTTACAACCATGTGTTTAGTGACCATTCAAAGTTACAAGGGCACTGAAAAAAGTGAATTATGACTGGTTTTCACTTAATGACCTTTGCAGTATTCCTGTGGTCATGTGATCAAAATTTGGGCAACCTGCTTGTGTTTATGACAGTTGCACAGTCCTGGGTCAGAAAACCAGTTGTAACCTTCCTAGCCGGCCTTCCCCCAAGCAAAGTCAATGGGGGAACCCAGATTCACTTAATGACTGCATAATTCAATTAATAACTGCTGCAATTTGCTTAACAACGATGGCAAAAGGGTCATAAAATGAAGCACGGCTCACTTTATATCTGCTTTGTTTAGCAAAAAGAAATGTGGGGATTAATTGTGGTTGTAAATCAAGAACTACCTGCGTGGCTGGTACCATCTGGGATTTTTAAAAGAATTTGTTTTGATTGCCTATCAATTTCTTCACTGTGTTTAGCTAGCTTTAGCTGACTTTACTAATAATGGATTTTATACATACAAACATACACGACATACACACACAGATGTCATTTTTTATATCCCTTTTTCCAAGTTGAGGAGATAATTCTATGGGTCTTGAAAGGCAATGAGAAACTGCATTAGAAAATAAATACCTGTGTTTTGTTTTTTCCTGCCTGTTGGTGGGGAATACTTTTGGAAAATAAGGACATTATAAGAGTGGCTTAGTGCCTCTTTGTTGCCCAGGTGCAGCAGAGTGGAGAGTAATGAAGAGTACAGGGTTAATAGATCCCGATACTCATAGTTGTAATGATTTCAAGATAACTGCACTCAAAACATCCTTGGGCTTTTATTTTGTTCCCTTTTTCCTTTCTTTTCTTCCCCAACAGCCTTTTTTGAACACTTACTGAAAATCTGTTAGTGGAATGGAACATTCTGTATAATAAACACAAAATTCATAAGACCCACTTATATCTTTTGTGTAAAGCAGAAAAGTTTTACTAAAACAAATGATACAAATGATGAGATATATACTATAAAGGCGTTGCATTTATTGGGCATATTTTACCTAAGTTGCTAAAATTTAGGATCACTTTTCTAGTACATCCCATAACTGAATGTATTCAATTCAATCTCCCATGGAACAATTTTCTGTAAACTCTGTCATTGGATCAGAACTTCTTGTATAAAAATTCATCAATAACATATTTTCTTTCTCATGAAAAGTAAAATTACCATTTATTAGGCAAGAAGAAAGCAGTTAATTAAGATCAATCAAATATAAAACACAGGGCAGAAATATTCTGATAGTTATTTATAAGAACATGTCAGATCCAATTATATATAAAATAGTGCTTATTTCATTCATTATTAATAACTGCATGATTTGAGAAAAACAGTAATTTTTCTGAAGCTTTCTCCAGAGGTCTTCTGACTATTATCTTCATCTTTCACCTGAATATTGATGCTGCCTGCTGTGCATATATAAATTAACTGTTACTATTACAAAAACATTGTAATACCGAGGGTGAAAATAGCATCTTTATGCCAGAATCTATCTCAAACATACATAACTACTGTCAGTTTTATTTTAAAGTCATCTACATTATAATATGTACACAAATAAAATTAATAAGTAATAGTATATTGCTATAGTATGAATGTGATACCTATAGAAACCTGGTATCCTATCAAGGCAATCCTTATATCACAGCTTTACTTTCCGTTTCTTTTAAGAAAAATAGGAAGCATCATTCTTTATGGGTTTCTTATTATTTGTTTCACCAGAAATGAAAACCATCAATTAAAGAAGGCTCAGATCAATAAATAAGATATAGCCATTAGAAAATACTGTTGCACTGTTGTTACCTTATAGAAATTGCTTCAATCTCAAATTATTTTGCAGATTATTGCTCTTTTCTTATCTGTAACTGCAGTGGTTTAAGATTATTTCTTGTAAGCTAACCACAGAAATACAACTTTATTAAAACTTTTGCTTATAAAGGATTAGGTTTTACACGCTTCCTTTGCCTTCCAATGCTATGATCTATCTGTATAATGACAGTATTGGGTTGGACTGGATTCTCTTATGATCTGCTTTCTTTTTAAGAAACTATGCTATATTCACACCTGTGATCTCTTTCACCAAGAAATATTAAAAGTAGACAAGACTTTCATTCTGCATATGAATTTATCATGATCTACATACAGTAATTTTTAATGGTAGATTACTCTCTTTGTAGGGGAATTATATGGTCAAATTGGATATAATCTATAACAAAGACATTTGCTTCTGATATTGCTATGACTTTCTTGACTTGTTAGGAAGTTAGTGACTTTTCTAGAATTTCTTAGTTTTTCTCTGGACAATTCAAAGCTTTCTCTTATG
Source organism: Pseudonaja textilis (assembly GCF_049901715.1). Lineage (NCBI taxonomy): Eukaryota > Metazoa > Chordata > Lepidosauria > Squamata > Elapidae > Pseudonaja > Pseudonaja textilis. Next base: position 33,094,768 of record NC_141991.1, on the reverse strand, counting down.
GGTTAGTTGCTAAATTGTAGCCTCAATGAAAACACACCACTGCTTTGCTAGAATTAAATTCCTTGTCTTATTTATGAAATAGTAATATGATACATTTAATATTATCAAACAATTATATCTACCTATCCCAGATCCTTGGGAATGCCAAATCTTGTTCAAACATCTGGCTGGCTGTGCAGTCAACAATAGTAATATGGATGGGAATAGGAGATGATTCTTCCTGGTTGCTGTGGGTTTTCTGTTGTCCTTCTTGTACAGACAATGGTAGAAACGTTTTGCTTCTAACTGAGCGTCCATCTAAATTACTCTTTCCAAAATCAGGTAGAGATCTTGGGAAATAACCAGAGCAAAATTTGTGAAACCATAATACACGGGAATAGGGAATGAGCACATCTGAATTATTCTGTAGTAAATTCATCAAACTTTCAAGTTGTGCACATGAAACTAGAACAAAATTATTTACAATTCTCTCCCTCCATAAGTAACAAAAATATTTCTTAGATTTCACTCCATATACAGGTGGTCCTCGACTTACGACCACAGTTGAGCCCAACATTTCTGTTGTTAAGTGAAACATTTGTTAAGTGAGTTTTGCCCCCTTTTATGACCTTTCTTGCTGCAATTGTTAAGTGAGTCATTGCAGTTGATAAGTTAGTAACCTGGTTGTTAAGTGAATCTGGTTAGCGTGCATTGACTTCGCTTCTGAGAAAATTGCAAAAGGGGGATTACATGACTTTGGGACACAGCAGCAGTCATGAGTATGAACCAGTTGTCAAGCCTCTGAAATCTGATCACATGATCATGGGGATGCTACAAAGGTTGTAACTCTGAAAAATGGTCGTGAGTCACTTTTTTCATTGCTGTTGTAACTTTGAACAGTCACTAAATAAACTGTTGTAAGTCAAGGACTACCAGTAAAATATAGGACTATTTAACTGTGGTTTTATGATGATTGTGAATAAACCAGATGCTACACATAACAATATCTATAAGATGAGAAAAATCACATCAGAAGAAACAATGTTTTTACTGTTAATCAGATTCACCAAAGATGGGTTCTGCCCCTTGCCCAGGGATATTCCATACAATGTAGGAACTTCCTAGTTGCCCCTTCAGTTGTTCTAAAGTAGGTTCATTCAAAATTTACATTAATACAATCTTTATTGCCATCTTTTCCTGAAAGGTTAAAGTAAATTGAGCAGATACAAATTGATAAACCAGCAGATAATCAGTTCACCATATTCATGTTTCATCACAACACTTAACTGATGGGAAGAATGTTCACTGGAACATCACATTAGGTGAACCTGTTTTATTCATCTTCTCATTCAATTATAGTTGGGTGGCCTGTGTAATTTCAAGTGAAACTATCTATATTTAAATAAGGCTTCCAATTAGTTGAATTGTGGATTATCCTAACATTTAGAATGTCCCAAGGCCATTTGCATTGCCAAGTTGGAATTTGGTGTTACACATCTGTCATCAAATCTATAAATGTGTTTATAGATTGCATGCATATTTTATATGTATTATGTTTCATATGCCCTTTATATTATTTTGTTTTTCCTGGATTGCAGTGAAATGTCTGAAAGCAGACCAAATTGTACCCTAATCTTCTGAAATATTTTGCTTCGTATTATTTATTATCTCTTAATTCTAGGCTTTTAGACTGTAATAATAATAATTCTTATATTTGTTTTCCAGTTAATGTAATGCTTATAATACTGTAGTAACCTACCAAGACTTTGAAACCAGATCTATGTCAGAAATATAGAGAAAAGATGGGAAACTATAGTTCATGTAACCATCACAAGTATTGCCTTGGTGAATTTTGAGTATGTCAAGGCATAATCAAGTGGCAGAAATTGTATTATAGGCAGTTGGCAATAAAGCATGAACTCCTTGAAGCTGAGCTTGAGAGCCACATTATGAATACTTACCTGATCTGGTTTTAGACAATGTTAATTTCACACTCTATTGGGATAAACCTGTAAATAGTACTGACAAAACAGCAGGCTACAATAATTCTAGCCATAAAAATATACCCAGCAATAATTCTTATGGATAACATGAAAATACTATAACTGAAACAAAATCCATTTTACAGTAGAAATAACTGGTAATAAGAATCATCACTTACCAAGACAATGATACAAGTATTTCCTTCTGAAATTAAGTTATTTATACTTATGTTTTTAACTAAATGCAAACGGCTTTGATGTATTGTATCACTCAGTTATTTCTTAAATATCTTTTGCCATAAATGTAAATACCGATTTTAACTGTAAGGAAGAACTTTTCACAATAACTTGCTTTTATTAACAGAAAGATTGTGCAGGTTATCTGAAAATATAGTAATAATGGAGGCAGATGAAGGGTTTTTTCCCTGTCGGGGTGGGGTGTGGGTGTGTGCGAAGCTTTCTTAAATTCAACCCTGTCTTTCAGATAAATTCAATTATTAGTCATCATCATAAAGCACACTATAACCTTTGGTGGTCAAGTGGATGTTTCTGGATAGTTCACAAGGAAGTTTGTGGAAATGGCTAGTCCCTATTCTGTCTTTTCAGTAGCTGGAACTTATGGTACGACCTGCCAAAGGATACAATAATATTGACCTGCTAAATCTGTGTTTTCCAAGGATTTTCTGACATCTTCCAGAAGCTTCCTATCTACCTCATCACAAGGTTCACTGAATTGTTAATGGTTCACTGTAAAATTCATTGCCAAGATTTAAAGCTCTGAAGATCTGACATTTTTAGACAAAGTAAGCTGTTAAGGAGCTGAGAGCAAAACTGATGTCTCGGTTTTTGTCAACACATTAAAATAAAGTTTCTCTGTTACGCATCTTAGTAATTCTTGTGCTCCAGCAAATGTTAGAAACTGAAAGCTTTAAAAGTGCTGGAGAAGATTGTTCATGTATCGCATATCAATGGATTTTTTTCCCTTCCATTGAAATCAATGCTCCAATAATACTAGGAATATGTGGAGTAACCCCAAAATACTGAAATAATTACTGGGACTATCTTGTAACTAAAGACTTATTCTTTGTTGAATAAAAGTTCCAGTAATTACTCAATGGTAACATATAATTTACGTTGGGCTTCAGCCTATCGATATCTGGGATAATCAGCCTTGCCCTGAAGATTCTGGTGAGCTTACAAAACAAAACACCCAGTATGAAGTAACAAAGCAACCTTGATGAAAGCTTATATTAGTGGGAATATCTGGCTCAAGACTGGTGTTGTTAGACTACTGACACCATACTAGTTTGCAATATGAGATCATTAACACAAGGAACCCACTAGATATAACTACATATAGGAGATCAGACAGGAAAATCCAGTTGAGTCCATTCCTTTATTTGCTTACACCTAATGGATAGAATCCTATAGTTCAATCCTGAGCTGCAGTAGCGCATACAGGCATCAAATGCAAGAAATTTGCATGTAGGCACACTTCTACCAGTTAGCACTGATGATATTACTTCGTTTGTTAATGAAACTTCTGCAGAAAGCACCAAGGACCCCACAGATGGAATCAAGCCAAACTAAAGCTATAACCTTCTGCCCTATTAAATGTATCTTGAGAGATTCTAGGTCCGTGATGGCGAACCTATGGCACGCATGCCACAGGTGGCACGCAGAGCCATTTGTGCGGGTACGCGAGCCCCAGCCAAACTTATTTGCACTACACATGTGCGCGCCTCCCAGCTGATTTTCAGCCCATTTGAGGCCGTTTTCACCCTCCCGGAGGCTCGATGGAAGCCTCTGCAGCCTCAGGAGGCCGAAAAATGGGCCTTCCAGAAAAACCAGAAGTGCTCGTTTTCAGCCTCCGGAAGGCCTCTGGAGCCCGGGGAAGGCTGTTTTTACCCTCCCGGAGGATTGAGGAAAGCCTCTGGAGCCTCAGGAGGCTGAAAATGAGCCCATTTCGGCATTTCCTGTATTTCGGGCTGAAAATCAGCTGGGAGGCAGGCACAGCGCAGGTAAGGGGATGGGGCAGGAGTGTCATGTGCAAATGTGCAGGGGGGCTGGGGCACATTGCATAGTGGTGCTGGCGCGTGCACTTTCGGCACACCACAACAAAAAAGTTTGCCATCACTGTTCTAGGTTGTATCTTCTCTGAACGTCTGCCCCTTACTCACATTCAACTCAGGATTGCAACAATCTCTTAATCTGGGTTTGTCTCTCTGGGAAAATTCTGGGTTGCCAAAAACTGTCTCCCTCATTGCTCCGGTAGGTTCACATTCCATCATAGGAAGTTATAGAAGTCAAGATAACTGATAACCACAGTTCTCCCCCAGATTAAAAAACAACAACAACTATTGATGCTAATTATGAGCAGAGATTCAAATAGTTCTCTCCCCCCCACCCCCCGACATTCCAAACCTCTTCGAAAACCTGGCTTTTCTCCCAGGGACTAGGGTGGGTGTTGAGCCCCTTTCAGCTGTTTTTGTTATATTGTATTTTTTCCCAGACATGCACTGCTCTTTTTTCTAATGATTGCCTCTATTTTAATTGTAAGCTGCTCAGAGTCATCTACAGTATAATCAGGTGGCCTCTAAATCAATCAAATCAGCCAATCAACCAAGGAAATAAATCAAAACATTTAAGTGTGGTACAGTTTGAGTGGTACAGTTTGGCACCATACTTGTTTGCAATGTGAAATTATTAGCACAAGGAACCCACTGTGTGTAATTAGATTTGAGATTCTGTGAAATCAAGAAAGCATGAGATAAAGAAAAATAGTAGCCCAAAAAACAAGGCTGTTTTTATTCTGTTTGTTACATCACAAAGTCTGGGAAACAATCAAAATGTTTAAAAAATTTCCTTCTCCCCTTCAGCATAAATATCATCTCTAATCAATTGAGATAAAGATGTCCTTTCTCTACCTCAGGAATATATTCAGGAAAGTGGAATTCCCATTATAACTACAGTAGTTCAGATTGGTGGCATTATCCTGCCAACCTTAGCTATTCTTTGAAAGATAACTGGACTAGTTAATGCTTGGATGGGAAATTACTCGGAATTCCCAAGGCTGTAGGGTAGACTCTGAAATTGTTTTTTTAAAAAAGAGAAAAGACCCAAGAAAAAAACAGTGACAAGCCATTTCCACCAATGTAGTTTCTAAGAGACAAATCTTGGCTCAAAGGAGACATTGTATATCATAACAATATTATAAAATTGTATTTTTATTTATTTTTTAATAAAATTGGGATTCTGTAATAGAGATGAAAAGGATTGCTACTAGTTGTATAAAATGTCATACATAGCTGACTAAAAAAAAAATCCTTTCTAAGAGTTCTGTGGGCGTGGCTTAGTGGGCGCGCCAGGGGAAGGATACTGTAAAATCTCCAGTCAGAGGTGGTATTTGCCAGTTCTCCGAACTACTCAAAATTTCCACTACCGGTTCTCCAGAACTGGTCAGAACCTGCTGAATACCACCTCTGGTTCAGAGAAATCACTTCAGAGTGATCCCCATGGTTAGTCCATGTACACATTGTTTGTCTGTCTCTGCCATGGATCCCATATTCTCTTCCAACTGTGTGTCAAATAGGTCTAATTTGCAGGGGATATATGTTGACTGATCTAACTCTATGTCTATGTGAGACAGAAGAGAGAGAGAGAGATTTATCGGTGATGGGATTCAGCCAATTCGCACCACTTCGGGAGAACCAATTGTTAACTTTCTGAGCAGTTTGGCGAACTGGTTGTTGGAAGAAATCATTAGGACAGAGAACCAGTTGTTAAATTATTTGAATCCCACCACTGAGATTTATGTGTTCTTTTTATCTCCACTCTTATCTTACAACAGCCTTGTGAGGCAGGCTGGACTAGGCTGAGAGGTACTACTGCCTTTTGCCAAATCCCTGAATGAATGTCATTGATGCATTGTTCACGCAGGACAAAATGCAAAAGTGATCCAGCTTATTCTTCCTAGAAATCAGGGCACATTCTGCTATATTTGCATCAGTTTTTTTTATCTTGAAATTTGGATTTCGTTCCCTATCAACCCACAAGTGAAATTTAGACTTCATTCCCTATCAGTTCACCAGACTCCAGTCTAAGAGGCTTCTCACATCACGATATAGGGAGGATGAAAGAGATTGAGTAGCAAAGCACTTTGCCACGGAGAATACTATATAAACAGTATTTTAAAATGCAGGTAGCTCTTCTGTTTGCCACAAGGCAGTTATGTGATCATGAATATAAGAGACAGCTTTCACTGAAGAGAAAAGAGCTGCAAGTGGGGGAAAACTGTGCAAAGCTTTAACTAAATAGCCTCTATCGCGGGCGCCCCCCTCCTCCTTAGCAGTTTCAAAAACTCAAACATGTGCAACCTCTAAGGATATAAAATAACACAATATTATTTTTGCTTTCTACATTCCTTTTGCATTATTTTTCTTTACATAAAACAGTTCCAAAATATGTCCTATAATATTCACAATTCGCACTTAAGATCCATGTCCTTGATATGTAGATTTGTTCTACTTCAGCCATTGATTTAAGAGCGAGAATCTTTCTGATTCAGGGATGATGCTTTTTGGCAGATTTAGGATCTCACATAAGATGTGTGTAGTCCATTGTTAAATATTCATAAGGTAAGGGTCAACTTTTTAGTGACCTGTACAAAACATTTCATTAATTTGTTGTCTAACAGAAAACACTTTGAGCTATGGAAAGCAATCCATATCACATCTGGTTTATCATGTGATTACAAGTATCATTGAGTTAGATCCTTTTGTCTTGTGAGTCTCTCCCTGCTCCCCCAAACAGCAACGGTTGTTTTGGATTTATGTTTCTTAAAAAGAGTATGTTGCATTTGCAAGACTTTTTGTTTAGTTAAATGTAGGTTAAAATAATTGAAGTATTTCAACTGTATCCCCTGAAGAAAAAAAATTCAGCCAGATTAATTTTATTTGTATGTAATATTTATATTACTACATGTTTTTATTTATTTTAAAATATCAAACTACGTTTTTCAAATGTAATGGGATGAACTTCACTCAATAAATACATTTTAAAACATGCTCCAGTATTTTTGGGGTGGGGGGGTTGAAAGGAAAGGGAGCATTAATGCTTAAGAGTAGGTGATAATTCTTTTTATCTGGCCATTTGACACCTTGAGTGATTGTTCTGCATTAATTGCACAGAACCATCAAATCTGATAGTGAAAAGGTCCCAACACTGTCCAAACGTTTGAGAAGATGCTACTAAGTTCAGAAGTACTTGTTTGTAGCCTTTAACAACAAGGCTGATAAAAATCCTTATTTGGAAAACATTGATCAGAGGGCTGTAATAGATTCATCGGTGGTTGTGATAAATTTTATCATTCCCCAGTATGTGATTCATTTCCTTTTGGTTTGTTTGGAGAAGGTGGGTGGTAATTCTCTGCATAGGCCAGGCGCACAAATAATTTGTACAAACTCCTGTTGAATACTTATTTGCAAATGTTTGCATGATTTATACCGGATTGGACCATGAATAATTTGTGCTAAACAGAGTTATCTGAAAAGAGGGTTGCGAAATAATAAAAGCAGTATTTTTTGCTAAAGAGGTATCAAAAGTATCTCCCCATTTAAAAAAAACCCACCTGATTTTCAAATGAGGTTTTTACCACCACCACCACCCCACCCCATAAATACAATCATTCCTCTTTTTGGCCTATCTGATTTTTAAAACCGATTGCTGTGAAAGGTTGTGTTTGCTTGCTTCTCCGTACTGTCGCGTAGGCTCTGCTGAATAGATAGCTCTTTCACCATGAGATTTTTAAAAGATCTGTTAGCCCGTGTTCAATTGGGGTTGGTTTTCGTTTTCTTAAGGAGAGAGAAAAAAAAAATAGTTTGGAAGTGATCTTTGCAGGGACCGAGTAAGCATATGCTTTTTGCCATGCTTTTTAGAGCACAGGGAAACAGACCACGGTTGGGTATGCAGGGTTGCCAGCAGTTAATTGCTGATTTACTTTGGGAACAAGCATTGTTCAAGCATTATTTCACCTGCCTGAGAGAGAGAGAGTGTGTGTGCGTGGGGGGGGGGAGGAGAGGCCCATTGTGTAGGGGTGTTTGAACTGATTATGTTTAGAGGCTGGTTGTGATTGGTGGAGAAGGGCGTGGCTGATTGGGTAGTTCGCATCTTGTCAGCCCAGGAGCACCCTTGTGTGTGCAATCTGTCTGTAACCTGAAGACTGTACAGCAAGCCTTAATAGAGCTTCATGGCCCAGCACTGTGTTTGTGGTGGCAGCTAAATGGAGTTTGTCAGGTTTGTCAATACGATTGATTTTATTATTTGTTTCAAATAATGCAGAGCATTGATCTTGAATTTTGCATAGACAAAATAGGGGTGTTTATTCAACTTCCTTCCTTCCTTCTTTCCTTCTTTCCTTCCTTCCTCTTTCTTTCTTTCTTTCTTTCTTTCTTTCTTTCTTTCTTTCTTTCTTTCTTTCTCTCTCTCTTCTTTTTTTCTTTCTTGCTCTCTCTTTCAATTGAAGCTTTTTGAACTCTCTTGTTTACTCCACTCGTCAAGAGTTTTACAAAGAAGCTGAGAAACAGACCGTCAGCAAACTGTATTTACATTATGTAGGCCTGGGTCTTCTTTTCACGAACTTTAAGGCACGATTTGAGAACAGCCTTTTTTTAAAAGTGCGAGAAGGGCATGAATACATTTCTTCTTTGTCTGGCAGTAAGTGTAACAACTTCGTAAATAATTGCCTTGAACAGAATGCTGTTTGGAAGTATAGTTGCTATATACAAATACATGAGTGAGATTCTGTCCTATCGTTAGAGGCATGCTTTCAATGTTTATGGCATAATTGTCTTAATTATAATTTCTTTGAAAAAGGGGAGTAAAACTGCAGATGTGCAAAATTCTGTGTCAGGCACAGTTAAATGTTTGATTTTACTTGCTAGACAATTTGCCACGTGAAATTATGTACGAGAGGTTTGCTTTTTGACAGTTACCAGGATTAATGTTCTCTGAAGAAATAAGTGTAACTGGATCTAACTGTAACTAAGCTAAGCATCAGGCTTAGAATACTGAATTTTCCTGCAAAAGGAGATTATTTTTCTAAGGGGTGGTGGTAATGTAGAGGAGGGAACAGTTAGGAAGTGGGTGGTTAGTTTAGAGCAAAGTGCATATATACATGCTTCCTCTTTGAGATTAACTCTTTCATTTCTGACAGTTGAAGAGGAGAGAGAAACTGAACAGATCGTAGAGGAATTTACTTGTGTAAAGTGCAGTTTTAAAATCTAAAGAATTGCCATCAACTTACTCTAGGAGATTTTAGGATGGTATATGAAAACAAAAATAAAAATAATAAAAGAGTGGAAAGAGAAGATAAGCTTAATATATAAGAAATGTGCTTTGTTTCTATTGAATGAGATTTTTTTTTTCCTGAAGAAAAACTTTTACGTTGCTGACAGATATTTCTGAAGCAAATAGAGAGGACAAAATGGAAGTCCTTCAGAAGTATGAAATGTGTTTTCATGTTTGTATATGTCTAATTGATGGGTCTATTTGTATAAACAGATATATGCACATAAATGGGCATGTGTGCCTTAAAGCTTAGTAGACAACACTGACAGGATTAATTATGTTATATGGACTAGCTAAGACCAAGTGCTTAAGTAGAGTTAACATAAATGCACTCCAGCTTCTTGCCCAGTTTGAGTTCAAGTTGAAAAAGCAGTATATGAATTTTATGTCCATATTTCTTTTTGAATTCTATGTATAAAGGTGGCTAATATGCACAAATGTTGTATGTGGTGATTCTGTACTTTTAATCCTTTCTAATAACTTTACATCTGGAAGCAGGGCTATTCTTCTACTAGTACTAGTAGTAGAAGTACTGTAGCTTCTCAGAGAGAAGGAAGAGAGACTCTTGTGTTGCCAAAAACTTTAAACAACCACACTTGTCTTCTTTCTTTGTCCTGCCTGAAATTGCCCTGATACGGATATAAATCTGAAAACAAATCCTGTCCAAACACTGTAGCCGATTTGGCCTAGACTATGATAGAGCTGAACTGAAAACTGATTGGCCTGACACTTTATAATCAAAGCTGATTTATTGTTCATTAGTAGTGCATTAGCCTTTTCAGGCACGACAGTTATTTGTGTAGGGGCCTGTCAAACAAAAGACTGCTAGCACCTGTCATTTCTAAACTATGAGATAAGCAAAATGATGGTAAGATAACACAAACAGAAATTTATACTTGCAAGAGGTAAACTCTTTCTGTGAACTTCCTTTTAAAAATAACTTTTACAATTTACAGGCTTGCAGTTTTTATAAACCTTAATTGGAATAAAAATGCATCTTGGCAAAGTGACACATTTAATCTGGCCATTTGTACATGAGTAACATCATAATGACTTATAGACATTATCTGTATATACTGTTTTTTTTTTAAAAAAAATTGCCTGCCAAAATACAATACTGTTAATGATTTTTTTAAAAAAAAATACTTCATTGTGACAGTATTACTAATGGACAGATAGTATAAAATGCCATCCCTACAAGCAAGAGTTAATTATATGAAAACAGGGTGACATCACAGCAGACCAGTGAAAATGTCAAGATATATCTGCTGGTGTTTAAGACATGTTTCTGCAAATTCTCACTGCTTTATGGTTCTTATTCCCACTGCTTGTCCCCGAACCTTATTAAGGTATGATCTCATGGTATAAACCAGAAAACAACACATTGTCAAAAGAAAACAAAATTTGTTAACTTTTGTCTGCCACCATAGAAACAGGATTAACTTATGTTATTCCAAAGTCATGGAGAGGAGACTATCTGAATGAGGATATATAGTGCATTGTCTTCTGTGAATTTTTCATTTGACAGAGATTTTGGAGGCTGTGATCTTAATTAAATCTCAACTGGCTCAAATAATGCATCTAAAAAGGCATGCAGTGTTGCATAACCTTGCTGAGTTGGTAAATCATAAATCACCAGAAAGCTTATGATAGGGAGGATTTATTTCAGTGCAGTTTTGTTCTTTGTTAGTTTAACAAACTATTCTTTTAAGTACACCTTACTATACTTTGTAATAGCCGTTCTAACCACTTTGCCCCCTCTAAAAACAGCATCTTACCTAATACAGGCAAGAATGAGGAGTTGCTATGCCCAGTTGGGCTAAAATTGGAGTCATGCACTGAAATTGACGTGGAATCATAATTTCTTGGAACTTTTTACACTGTTATGCACTTAAAAGCAGAATGTCAGCTTTGCTTTTATGATGTACATATTATCTACATTAGAAGATTCCTATTAGTAATTAAATCATGAAGGCGTAAGTGTCAGGCTGCAATGGTGCTTTAGTATCTGACTGAAATGTATCACTTTCTGCAAACTATAAGTGTCCACAGGGAAAAAAAAATATTAGATTGTTCTACTGTGGATTTATTTAAAAAAAATAGTAAGTTTTGATGCAGATAGATAAGTACTTAGCTTTGCTTCCCCTTCATACTGACCAGGAAGGCTAAGTGTAATTTTTAAAATGAACCAAATATGCATGGTGAGCAGCAAAGATTATTGATTTTGTTAAGAGGTAAAATTTTAAACATATGCTAGATTTTAAGAGGCACAGAGCGAATGTGTTAATACAGTTTCTCATGTGCCTTCTTAAATAGTCAGCTGTCAGCAGATGGTGAGACCTGGGATTGTGTAGGAAGTCTCGTGTTCATTTCACTATAGTTTGTTCTTTCCAAAAATGCATGAAAATGTAAACAGCCATTGTTATATCTCTATGACTCTGTTACTCTAGAAAAAACTTCAGAACATGATTTGTTGTTTTAAAGGTAGGAAAATCATACTGCTGTTAAAAGTTTAGAGAATGGAAAGGCAAAAAAAAAGAAAAGAAAAGGGCAATGTTTTCCCCCCCACACAGCAGAATCAATCTACTTTGTAAAAAATGTTTATTATTTGAGAGATTAACATTGTTTCTCATTTTCTCTTTTCTTATCTATCACACCCCTTCCCAAATTGTTGTTGCAGAAAATAAGTAAATACAAAGAATCTCATTTACTAAATCCACACCTGCAGAGCTAGATTGTGGGAAAGTTGTGATACTGAAGACTGACTTGATATTGTTTGGCTGATTTTAAGTTGTTTGTTTGTTTGTTTGTTTTAATGAAAGTTGGACAGTGTTTGCTTGAAACTGAATTCTCTGTGAAATTCAGACATCAGATTTTTCTTTAAAGGGGAGGGTCCTTCTTAGCTTTTTTTCTTTTATCCCAATGCTTCCCCACCCCATGTTATCAAGGACTGACGGTCAGGGAAGAAATATAGTTAGAGACTGTCCCATGTGTTCCTCATCTCTAAAGTTAACTTGGGTGTCTGGTTTTTTTTTTTTTTTTTTTTGTTTAAAGAGAATCAAGTCGTTTATGAAGTAGTCTTTTATGTTAACCTTTTCAGAGCAGTTTTCTCTCTTGGGAAGTATTTCTCCTGTCTGCAATATATGATGTGATAAGGTGGGGAAGAATGGATGTATAAATGAACGTTGAAAAATTATCTACTTTGCTTTGCCTTTCTACTAGAGTTCTTCTCACTCATTCATTAAGAACTGATTTCATTTCAGTCCTTCTAAAGGAAAAGCAAAAGACAACCGGACAACAATAGTTTATTTTAATGTTAAAGTTCGGAATCTTGCCCTTAAATCTGAAACATCATTGTTCAGATAACAGAGAAAAAGATAAACCAATAACATCAAAAAGGTTGATTTTGTGATTTCTCAAGGGCTTGTTATTTTGTATTTTCCAATTCTATTTGAAGTCTTAAGAAAACAGGATGACACATGGGAGAGTACATTAAATTTTGATACATTTTCCCTATAAACCAGTACCAAATACTCACAGTTTAATTTCTTACATTTTCTAGGAAAGGGTAGCTTATTTATTGTATTAGTTTTGCACTATTACTCTAATTACTGCACCGTTTTGGGAGAAGATTTTATTCTTGCATTTTCTCATTTGTCTTACTTTGTAAGGTATCCTTAAAGGAGGAAGAAGCCCCTTAGATTTTAATCTTTAAAGGACAGAGAATATTCTGGTTTAACTATATATTTTAAGAAATAAATCAGTTGATAGCAAATATGTGATAGAAGAATCTGATAGGGTTCTTTTTAAATTAAAAAATGAGTAGAATGAGTGCAAATTAGAATTTTGTAGATGAACATACCTGTGATAGGAGTAAAACACAATATGTTACAAGCAAATAAACTTTTACAGATATTTGGAAAGACTGTACCTCTGCATTGTGGCATGCTTTAAATGAGTGTGTAACATGAAATCATCTTGTCATAATTTGTCTGGGATTTTGTGTCTGACTGGGAGTAAATTCACCATATTTTTAATTGGTTATTAATATTTCATTAGACAGTACAGTTTCTTGAATATCCCATCCTCCCGTCTATTTTTTCACATACCCAGAAAAAAAGGCAAATTCACATCTTTTGAGTAAGAAAATAAAATATAAAAATATATGCTAATGTTGCAAATTATTTTGCTGGTGTAAATTTTACAGTTTTTGAGATGCTGCAGAATAATAATAATAATAAAAAAACCCTCTCCAGTGTGCAACTGTTGAAATGCTAATTTAATCATACTCATTTTGTTATGATTCCCCGAATGTATTAAATTAGTGTGTAAATATTAAACACTAAGATGGTTAATGAAATTGAGGATACGTGGTTATTGCTTTTTGACTGTTTGAGGTTTGTGGGGATGAGATTAAGAATGTACAAACTCTTTAGGGTTCTGCTCCTGCTATTCTGTTTTTTTAAGTAAGCTAAAGAGAAACAAAACAAATGTTGACTGAAGAAGATTCCTTTCTATTGTAATCCTGTTATGCAGGTATGTTGTTTTAAAAAACTGAGTACAACGGAATCCTTTTTCCTCTTTCTGCACATCTCTTTAGATAAGAAGGGTAAAGTGTTCATCCTAAAAAACATTTAACAATAAAGTCTTAATTTATGTAAAGTCTATGTTTATATGCAAATGAAGGGGATAGGTATTATAGCTTTAACTCGTAGCCTGGCACATAAGTAAGAAATCAATTGTGCAAGCTAAGTGGAGATAGGGTCAAATTCCACTATGGTTTCATATTAAAACAAATATCAATTCCCCCCCCCCCTTTCTTTCAGTTAGGAAAGAAAGCTTTATAATGGTAGGAAGCACAGAATTATTAACCAAGTCAGGAAAATATATTGTGTTTAATTGTGTATGTCTCTAGTTAAACTCCTACTCTTAGTGAAGCGCAATAAACAAAATGATAAAAAAACATGCTAATTAAATTGTAAAGAGCTTCACTCTTATTTCTTCTCCTCCTCCCTTTTTTAAATAGGAGTTTGTATTGTTGAGGATAGAACATTTATGCTAATGACTGACTACTTAACTGATTTTACGTTAATATAATAAACAGTACCTGTCGTCATGTTCTCTGCAGTGTTATTTCAGGAAAAATACTGAAGTCTTAAAAAGTGAAATTCTACTTTGCATAATGAAACGGAATCATGATTTCCGCATGAATGTTTCCAGCTCTGTGTGGTTTTTTTCCCCTCTTTTAATTGTTTTTGTTTTGTAGACCTGAAATATTGTGTCAGAAATGTTTTATCCACAGGGAGAAAAAGATAATGTGATTTAGTGCTTCCTTATTTCAGTGGGTTGAACTGCTTTTAGCATTATGCTGAATGATTTTTTTTCTCCTCCTTTATTGTTACAGAGGCAACTTTAGAATTAATGCATTACTCAGATCAGTTGAGGTGCCTTTTATTCTGTAGACACTGGTCTTACTAAGTTGATAAAGTTAACATTTTTCATTGCCTTAAAATGGCCTTCTATAACTTATATTTGACCACTCCAGTATTTTTTCTCAGCCACTAAAAGGATTGAGAGAATTAAAAATACATTTGTTAAGTTCCTTCTGCTAAGTTAATTGTGGTGATTGTTTTTTTTATTATTATTATCATCATCATGATCTTTAGAATAATAATGATAGTACCAGAAAAGTAAAACACATACACACAAAACAGAAATTATATACTAAGCATTGAATGGAGCTTCCCTTAAACTGGGGGCATTTTTAAATAATATTTGATCTTGATATATATTTAATTGGGAACTGGAGAAAGCCAATATTTAGCAGTCGGTCTAATTAAACGAATTGAATTTTGGAAAGAAAAATATTACCCTGAAATCACCATTTTATCCTAAAAATGAGTTTAGAACCAAATATAAAGTTACAATGATGCGATGATGTATAGACCAATCAAATGAACCTAGGATCAGTTGAATTCATTTAAAGGCATATTTTCAAATTCTGACAGAAGAAGTGTCAGTAGATCTCTTCTAGTAGGACTGTGTTAGGGATGCACCTGTATTTTGTCTTTATTGTCTCTGTCAATGTTAGTTGCCTACCACGCTTTGTCAATGAAAAGAGGACTGGGTGAAAGTTATTAACTTGGGGTCCTTGGTGCCCTTTGAACTCAGAGAACCTGGGTTACAGATTGAAGAGAATTTTGGAAAGTGATTAAATAAATCACACAACTGTCTCCTTAAAATTAAACAGAACAATGAAGTGATGGTTGTTTCACAGAGCAGACTGGATGGAGTAGCACGTTGCTAGTATTATATATGGTGTTTGGAATTAAAGTCCTGCTGTGTTAAATGAAACTTATTCCTGAGGAAATGTTCTGTGTATTGCAGTCTGAACTTCCATTTGTCTGTATCTTAGCTCCAT
The DNA here is from genome assembly GCF_049901715.1 of Pseudonaja textilis. Classification (NCBI taxonomy): domain Eukaryota; kingdom Metazoa; phylum Chordata; class Lepidosauria; order Squamata; family Elapidae; genus Pseudonaja; species Pseudonaja textilis. The sequence goes on along the minus strand of NC_141991.1, from coordinate 33,079,039 downwards.
ATAGATTTACACATTCTTGAAATCAATAAGCATAATCTATAACCTTCATTTGTTTTACTGTGAAAGAGCTTCTTATAATTACGCTGATCATGTTTCATGCATTTTATTGTCATTCATAACAGGTATTTTATTAGCATACCTTGTAATTAGTTTATTTCAGAGTCATGAAGACATGTTCTATCAATAAATGTTTGTTGATTGATGTGTTTGGATAGTTACCAGTATGAGGTCTCTTTTCTTTATAAAATTAGATGAGATTTAAAGAAACGGATTTTAAATATTATTTGCAAAAGGTATCTCAAATTTTAGCCACCCAGGATTAAAGTGTTAACATGCTAAAGAACAAGATTAAATAGAGATTTCTTATTTCACTCAGATATAAGTGTAATGTATGTAAAACAAGTACTGTTTTGATGGGATCTATTCAAACCAGGAGCCGTAAATATTAGAACTTGTAGTTTAGAAATTACATGACTACTTTAAATACTATAGATTTGAGCCACTAGCTAGTTTTTATGAATCTCAGTGAAATTTCCATGCCCTGGCTATAATTTTCAGCACCCTTTGTTGTGTGCCTTTAGCAGCTTCCCAGATATCCTGCATAGAATTAAATAACAGTACTTAACCACAATCAATAACTTAAGATCCGTACAATCACTCTTGTTTAATGACCTTAGTAGTTGTGGGTAATAAAGTGTGAACTGTAATAGCCCATTGCTGCTATCACATTCTCTTTGAATTCTAGTAGTGTTAGGGACTAGTGACATGAATAAGTGGGACATTTGGAAATTAAGAAATTGGATAGCCAAATGTATTTTAAAACTTAGTCTAGGTGAATTGCTTGTGTTTTGGTGGGCTGTGGAATACTTGTTCCTTCACCACTTACACTGAGTAAGGTGAAGAAGAAGCAGGAATAGTGAAGAAGACAACAGTTGCTGAAGTTGAAACAAATGGCACTTTTCCCTTGGACAACAGCCAGTGTTTTCCTTCCAATATTTTGTAGAGCCATTCTGTAGCCCTGCTTCCAGTGTCCTTTCTCCTTAGGACTTTGCGGGACCAGTCCAGAGGAAGAGGAGCAGTTTGACACTTGTTGCTGGCCCCAGGAAATTATTTTTTTTTAATTTTTTTTCCCCACCAGCATGCTAAGGAAAAGGCAAGAACATTTCGTTTCCTTGTTCATTTCTCAGGGTCTTTTTAGCCATAATGCTAGGCTAACCTTACAATAGCTTGTAACTGGTAAATATGGCTTCAGTGCACTTACCCATTCATTGTCACACATTGTCAGGGAAAGGAGATATGCAAATTATGTAAAAATCTTTTTTCAGATCTCTTTTTTATCATCTGAAGCAAAAAATTTAAAAAAAAACAGTTGTGATCATCTGAAATGGAAATAGTAGAATAGTGGAATTCTTTCTTCTTGTAGGACATTAAAATGCTTTTCCCTTTGATTTTCAAAAACTTATGATAGCACTGTGGAATAGATAATCTGTAGGAAAGGAAACATTCATTTCCTTAATTTATGACAAGTCTCTTATTATTCTTCATACCCAGAGTTGAATTAAATGAATGTTGAGTAGAAGACACCCCCCCCCCAAAAAAAACCCAGTCATTGTGTATACTTCCATCCTAAATCTGATCAAATAAAATTCAGGAGTAACATTTGTTTAAAAAAATCAAAAAATGTTTGCTTTCGTATATCTGGGTCCATCATTAAGACAATCTAATTACAACATTTTCTTCATAGAAGAAAATGATGACGCTAAGAAATGGTGCACAATATTTTAATTCTAAACTAGTGAAAATATTGAAGGACAATTATGAAGTACAGGCAGATTCAATCAAATACTTTAACGAAAGTCTACAAAATCAAAAGTATAATCATGTGATATCTGTCTTTCTATGGAATTAGTTTTTTTTAAAAAGTACTTAAACCAATAACTGGTTAACCAAAACTACCCTGCTTGATGTTAGAATTAATGTTATTAGTTTGGATCCAGATTTACTTGGGTGTAACTGGACTAATTTTTATTGGACGTGTCCCACAACACAGCTCACCCTGCATAAATTGTATGCAGCATTTGTGATACATTGAAGAATCTGGCGATTGCAGTAGAATGAAAGAAAGCTTGTTTCTGCCAAACCAGTAAATGTGTCAAATCAGCATCTAATCTATTTCTTCTGTTTGTTTTTTTATGCTCTTGTTCTTTTCTTTGTTTCATTATTGTCAGCCAGTCTCTATATATGTCTTCCCCTTGTTACTTGAATGGAAATCAATAAGACAATGATTTAAGGAATTAATAGTCTCTGTATCTCAGCGCTTGTCACCGATACTTAACCATTCTATACCTATATTTCAGTGCTCTGGTTTGGATTTCGTTCTTGTTACCATTAATATCTGTGGAATTTTAGTATCTGTGTCCTAAAATTTGTCTAGTAAATTGTGCTGTAATTCTATAGGACAATAAACTCAAACTGCAAGCATGCCATAAATAATTGTCAGTACAGAAGTGTGCATAACATAAAATAATTCCAATATGTATAAAACCTTTTTCTCCCCCAGGTAAATTCAAATGTGATGGCTTTGAGACACATTTGTGTTCATGCAGTCCATAGATGATATAGGTGCTTCAGGTTACTTTACATTGTAATGCATATCCTGGTAACCCTAACTGACACAACAATGTTTCTGACACTTACTGAGCTAGTGTCTTGTATTATGTTAATGAGGGTCAAAGAGTATAATAGTACCAAACAGATGCAGTTAAGAACTGCTTCTAAAATGGGTAAACATACACACACCACACGGTATTTGCTGTACATAAATCTGACCTTCAGAAACCTTTTTTTTTTTTTTTTAGTTCATCAAAATTAGCGGTGCTGAGAAATCGGTACATCAGTGCATAATGACTGTGAAATTAGGAATAGGAATTTGCTATGCAAATGATAGGACAAATCATGTGAAAAAAAGCAAGAAAAACTGCACACGAAGACATTATGTTACATAAAATTAATACTGCATTTCTTTCTTGCTTACTACTCCGCTGAAATATTTTTAAAACCTTTTTGTCTCCCGAGCAGCTATTGTCTGCTGATTTTTTAACATGTGCTGCATAAAAATGTTCAAAACATGTTATTACCTTTCATTGCAGGATATGAGATGACAGCAGATTCTTTTTAACTAAGTATATCCTTTTACTGCTTTTAGTTTTTTGCTGTCACCTATTTGAGCTGAAACTAAAGGAAAGTATTGTGCTTAAATATTACTTATTCAGTCATGTGAGTTTTGTACCCCCCCTCAATTGTAACTCTCCCCCCATCCTTTCCTTTCTTTTTCTTTTTTTCTTTTTTCTGTCTCTCTTTTTCTGGTGGGGTTTCTTGCAAAATAGTCTTGTTGCATTACCGGAACTGACAAAATGGTTCTCATGTAGTCTGCAAATTAAACACAAGTGCAGTGATTATTTTGAATAGCTAAATTACATTCTAGAAAGCTTGCAGAATTCAAAGCATTGTCATTAGGTATCCGCTTGAATACAATTTGTGTAACCTTGGCCGAGACAGCCTGTCATTTTAATGTCAGTGTTTTATCTGAACAAGACATCATCCTTTCAGATAGAGTGTACAGGTTCGTTGCAAAGATGCCCGTGCAGAAACGTGTTAACAGTTGCAAATATGAAATGCTATCAAGTTCATCACTGTAGCTGTTTGTCACTGAAATGTCATGGAAAGCGGCTTTTAATAGTATCTCACATAATACAAAAGAATTGAAGCCATCTGTATGCTAGGTGAATGCGGAACGGTTGAGACATCATCGTAGGAATTCCACTGTTAAAATTGCTGGGGAGCAAGGTGTGTTTTCTGTATCGCTGAAATTGCATTAATTTGCTTCAAGTCATTAAGTTGAAACTCCCCAATGGCCACTTCTGAAGGGTCTTACTTGTTAATTAATGCAACATTTGTCAAAATTGATAGGCACCTCTAGAAGATGCGTGGATTAATAGCTTGATTTTCTCAGAACATAACATCTATTTCAGTGGAATGGGAAGAAAACAAACTTATTTGGCCGGCACAGTGTTTCCCCGAACCAAATCAGACGCGATCAGTTTTTTAAAAATTATTATTATTATTATTCCTTTGCACATCCTTTAAAATAAAAGCTTGATGAAAAACATTTGGGGTGACCTAACAATACAGTATTGTATTTGCCTAGTCAAAAAAAAAAAAATCCACTTCTGCAGATTTCAGCTCAAGTTCACTAAAGCAATTATTTTAAAGGTATAGAGTAGAAAGAGAAATTTCAAATGAAATGTAACAGAACAACTCTCCCTTGACAGAAGGTTTGTTGAACTGCTTGTTCTTTATACTGTCTTTATATTTCAGGTTCCAGTGTCAGTGGCTATGATGACACCTCAAGTTATCACTCCCCAGCAAATGCAGCAGATTCTCCAGCAGCAAGTGCTAACTCCACAGCAACTTCAGGTCCTGCTCCAACAGCAGCAGGCACTCATGCTTCAACAGGTAACTGCTTTCTTTAGCAGCGGCTCAGCTAACCAACACAAGCTATTGGAAAAGGAAGGCTATTATAGTAATGCCGTTTCTATGTCAAGTATCTTCCTAAAATTAGTGATTGTTCTATGTTTATGTCCCAGCATCCACGAGATACAATGAAATTGCAATTCCCAGAATTCCCTGCCAGCTAGGAATTCTAGTAATGACAATATTCCCAAAGATATCTGTAGAGTGTCAAGTTAAACAAAGTGCCGTTTGTTCGTATTCACTATAGGAAATACACATCTGAATAATGGTGTATATGTTAGTTGTAGTTAGTGCTGCAGGATCCAGTTTGGGTCAGATACTGAGGCCAGATAACAGATAATCAGAGTTGGAAGGGACCTTGTAGGTCATCTAGTCCACCCTCCTGCCCAAGCAGGAGACCCTACACCATTTCTGACAGATGGGAGTCTAATCTCTTCTTGAAAGTCTCAAGTGATGGCGCTCCCACAACTTCCAAGGGCAAGCTGTTCCATTGGTTGATTGTTCTCACTGTCAGAAAATTTGTCCTTATTTCCAGGTTAACTCTCTCCTTGTTCAGTTTCCATCCATTATTCCTTGTCTGGCCTACAGGTACTTTAGAAAATAGTTTGATCCCTTCCTTCCTGTGGGAGCCCCTCAAATATTGGAAGACCGCTATCATGTCTCCCCTGGTCCTTCTCTTTACTAGACTAGCCAAGCCTAGTTCCTGTAACCGATGCTTAAACCTCTTAAACCTCTTTAGTGTTTAGGAAGAGGTTAAACCTCTGATCCCAGTGACCGACCCTGTTTGGATCCTGCAACATTATCCTGGGTCACATATATTCACCTTCATTCGTGAATTATAGTTCTTTCTATTTTTTGCCGGGGTTGCAACTATGAATAATGATTGGGCAAAATCATGGTCTGAAGAGTTGACACTTCCCAAGCTTTTCTCCACATGTTATCAGTAATACTTTCAGAATGGGCTTAAAGAGATCCCAAGCTTCATATATGTTTCTAAAAGTGAGTTTTTCATCAGTGTCTGCCTAAAAGAATTCATACTGCAATTTGTTAGTTTAGGCACTGTTTTCGTCTTTTAGGTCAGGGGTCCCCCACCTGTGGGCCATGGCCCACTAGTGGGCCAAGAGGGGTTTGCAACCGGGCCGTGGAAACAATCAGCTAGCACACGCGCGCACATGCAAATACTCATTTGCGCGAGCAGTGGGTAAGGGCATGTGCACATGCTCCATTTGCGTGAGCAGCAGGTGTGTGTGTACACCGCTCTCACAAATGGAGCTGTGCACGCACTTGCCCGCCGCTTGTGCAAACCATTCCCCCACCCACCCACCTCATTCTGCAAAGCTGGAAACATTGGAGAACTCTGCTTTTAGACCATAACAAGCAGCACTGTAACACAACAGAAACAGCTGTGTCTTTTTTACAATCTCCGCAGTGTAAGAGTTTCATATTGGATTTAGAAATAGGAGATCTGGATTAAAATCTTTACTTGGCCACAAGTTTTATTTAATACCTTGGTTTAACTTTCTCATGGAGCCATTTTTTTAATAGAGGCAAGCCCTTCATGCTAACTTAGGAAATAATGAGGGCATTGAAATCTAATCTATTTCCCATCATATAAATATTATGAAATATCTGTGCAACTGTGGTCTGTCCGCTTTTGCTGTATTAATCAACCTATGTTAAACCCTGGCTAAAATCACTTTTCTTTCATTTGTGGCTCATACATGAGTGGAAGGTAGCTGGTGAAAAATAGCAAGGGCAGTAATCTTGTCATGATGAACAAAACAGAAATGCATACTAGAGTTTTGAAGGCTATGAAACAGCTGTGGGTTAACATCCTCTTCATCCAAAATGTTGTTAATTAACTAAATCCTCAAATGACTTTGTGTGGTATGTCAGTAAAATGTTCATTCATTCATTCATTCATTCATTCATTCATTCATTCATAGAGCAGTAGTCCCAGAGACCATTGCAAGATGACATTGAACACGGTGCCTTTGCTTCACTCTCTCAAGTATTAATTCGCAGAACAGAAGCATCAAATTAGCTATCTGTCTGGAATAGTGAGCAAAGTCGATGGGAGAGGGAACCCTGTGTCTGCTCTGAATGATGCTTGGTACAGCACAATGCAACAATGATTTAGAATGCTTGTATATGTTCCAAATAAAGATTCACCAGGCACTAGTAGCAAGGGCATTCTGGCTTTGTTGTTTCAATCAAAGGTCATTCCTTGCCTTATTTTAATTAGTTTGTGTAGAAAATGGTATGTTTTTCATCAGTTCATTTTGGAGATTACTTTCCAAACGATAATGCCAAGAATAGTCAATGTGCATTGAATTTATTGTCGAGTATCAAACTAAAGGTCAGAGTGTTACAGATAAAAGGATGCTATTTTTCAAATCGCCGTTTGTGTATTACCAAAAGGAGATCCTGAATTGGCTATCCCACTTTGTTTTACTTAATAACTTCTACCTTCTTCTTTTTCCTTGTCTCTTTTTATTTTCTTTTGTAGCAGCAGCTTCAAGAGTTTTATAAGAAACAGCAGGAACAGTTGCAGCTTCAACTTCTACAGCAACAACATGCTGGAAAACAACCTAAAGAGGTACTGTTAAAATCCATTTTTACTTGCAATCTAGAGATAATGAACAAAAGTATAGCAGCTATTTTTTTTAAAAAAAAATCCCTTTGTCTGGTAAATTTGTCCTTTGAAAGCCTAGTACAGTATAAAGGCTAGTAACTTATTTTGTCACTATGGCCCACTTTGTACATCTTTGTGGCTGAATGATTAATTAACATATACAAAGTAGTAGTAGTAGTTAAGATAAACTAAGTAATATAAACTTCACCAATCCAGCAGTTTCCATCATGCACATACACCTTGGTGAAAAGAGCCAGAATTTGCCCTTTTGGAATTGGATGGAGCTTGATTTACATTTCCTTTCTCTGCCAAACAGTTGGTTGATAAATTCTAGCTTCTTTTACTAAATTATGCATGTGCTACCTTAATTCCTACAGGTGCAGCCTATTGGAGGTGGGGTTCCATTCATTGCAACCCCAAGAAAAATGTGTCCGATTAGTTTGGGGCATTGCGAGCAAACTAGGAATGCATAAGCACAATGTTTTGTATTGTTCTTTCTACTCCTTTTTAAAAAGTCTGACTCTAGAAGTGTTCATGGAATCCAGTAGTTTCATCTAAACATCATGACCAACAAATTCAGCCCCATACGTATATCTAATATAAAATAAAATAATATAATATAAAATGCAAAGTTTGCTTTGTGCCATCACAATGGTCACTTGCTCCTTGCCCAAGTGAGTACCGTATTATCATAGAGTTCCCCTATCATGGATACTTAGGTTTCATGCTTACTCCGTGAACAAATATGGTAGCATCTCTTCCCACAGGGATAGGAATCATTGCTTTGTTTTAATATTCTAAACAAATAGAAGCAGCATATAAATCGATTTCATGCATTTTTGTCTTGCTGAGTGTTTAAAATGATCAGAGCTCTCTCAGTCTTCAAAAATTGTCTTGTTTTGCTGCAACCTTAGATATCTTTGTTTCTGCTTGTAATCCTTTCCCTGTTTTACCTCTTACCAAACAACCACACTTACCTCTGGAAAAAAGATTTTTAGATAGTTCCAGGAGATACTGTATTTCTCTTGGAGCCCATTAGGTCATCTACAGGGAGAGAAGATAAAGGTTGATGGACAGAATTTGCTGAAAGACAGTTTATGTGCCATTACCAGTTATTTTGTGTTATATCTGCAGGGTCGTGTGTGTGTGTGTGTGTGTGTGTGTGTGTGTGTGTGTGTATACAAGATAGAAAAACCTGGGAGGCACCATATTTTCTCAGCAGGAAAACAATCATACCCATTAGACTTGCTAGTTCTCTTTATGAACTGACTGTGGGTCCTGGATTGTTCTCCACATTCACCTGCATGTAGGTTTCATGGCAAAGAAGCCTGAGTCTTTGACATTTGAGTGATGGGGTAAGAAGTGTTCTGGAATATAGACTCTTTCATTGCATAGCTGCAAGCTGGAGCTAAAAAAAAATTGTTTAAAGGAAGTGTTAACTATTGAAAGACAGTCTTTTCTAATACAGTTGCCACTTGAAGAGGAGTTTATTATCGGGAAAAACTGAAGCCCTGAAGTATTTTTATATATTGATTTAAAAATCTATAATTATTAGAGTAGCCTTTGAATTGCTATCACAGGTAGCAAAGAAGTCAAATGGTAATGGAAAACAAGTCCCACTCATGGCCATGTGGGATTAGATGTATAGCCCTCCTTTGGCTTGTTTTGCCCAGATGTGGAGTCATGCCTTCTTCTGAATCTTGTATCTGTCATGGACTTAATGAATGCCACAACCTGCTGCTTAGCTATGGCTCCAGGGCGGATCTATGCTGCCTGGTTTAGGTCAGCAGTGTGCTGCCCCAGAAGTTTGCTTGGCTTCCTTGCATCTTGTTTTAAGAAATTTCTTTCAATGAATTTTCTTAGGTATACTTTTGACAATTATATGCCTAGTGAGGATGGAGACCGGCCATGAGATTTTACCTTGGGTGTAACTTTATTATCGTTTATTGGAAATTCTCTTTGGAAATTCTTCGTATGCTGTTCAAAGCAATCTGATTAGTATTAAATAAGGAAATAAACCCATCAACCACATTTTGTTCCTTATGTGTGAGGGAGAAAGACGAAGACAAGAATGCTTTCTATTGTTTTGGGCTGTAGGTGAGCAAAGACCTTCATTTTCTCTCCCTTCTTTTTTCTGTCCATTTACTTGCTATCACCTAGCTTGTTGGCCCTTAAAACGGCCAGAGAGCAGTGCTGCCGTATTTTGGGAAAGAACTTTCCTATCAAAGGATACATGCCTTCAGAGCCTATTCTTTCTCCTATATGCTACAAGACTGAAGGTTTATCTGTTGAAGGTTCTTGAAGATTCACTAGTTTATCCTTACTAGAAGTATTACAATTTCAATTCTTCTCAGGATTAGTGGATCAAAAATTACCTCACAAAGTATTTACAGGCAAAACCTTAACAGGGAACGTGCTTTTGGTAGAATAGTTTTCCCTGTTGCAAAATTTGTGGGATACAAATTCCTTTTAATTATGAAATGTCTCATAATCCATGGATGTTTGCTATTTTGTACAACAAAGACTTTGTGAATTCCATCATATGTTATAATTTTTGTAGAATTCTCTCTGAACTTGATTTTTTTTTCCCTAGAGAAGACTGAGCAGATTGTGAACATTTAAGATAGGGATGATATCTTTGGCCCTCCAGAAGTTGATCAATTGTCCCATCAAGTCTGTGTTTACCTTAGTGTTCACATAAACAGATCTGGCCCCAATCTGGCCTTTCAGATCCATCTATCCTTGTTGAAGTCTCATCCAACCAGTTTGCTGCTGGTAGATCTTTTTCTTTTTCCTTCTATCTTTCCTGCCACTATAGGCTTCACCATAGTACTGGGTTTTGCCTAACGCATCCCAAATATGATAATTTGAGCCTAATTGTTTGTGTCTCAAACGAGAACTTCCCATTTATTCATTTTGTAATCCTTTGTTTTGTTTTCTTGGTTGCCCATGATGTTCTCAGAAGTCTTCTTCAATATAAAGTTTAAGAGCATCAGTACTGTTTCTATCCTGCTTTTTGAAAGTCTAACTGTCACTTTCGTAGAGTGTCACAGGGAAAAAACATCACCTGTGCTCTTCTCATCTTTGTGGGGATAGATCATCACACCTTCTTTCCCAAAGCCTTCATTGCTATGCTACTGATAGCTCAGGTATAATTCCCTGCCTTATGCCTATGCTATGTGAAGCTGTCATAAGTTGTGGTTAATTGACTTTTAGATGATAGCAGATTACATAATTTCAGGAGAAAGTACTTGCATTGTGGCTTCTGGCAGCTCTAGCCAGCTCCACCATTTGTCATCTAGGATACGTCTTTGAGGAATGGCCCATCACATCGGCTGAGCCTGACTTGGGAAACCTTTGTATCTAAGATGGGTGTCCTCTGGTTGGTTGTGTTATTGCACCTGAATCACCCCTGTCTTTGTGTGGCAGTTGCAATAATCCCAAAGCATCTATTCCCATGTTGCTCCATACATTTCCCTACCCATCACCAAGCCTGCTCTCTTGCAATGTGGAAAACTAAGTTTTAAGCCAAGTGTGAATTTTACAGCTGAGTTATGAAATCGGGGGGTGGGGGGGTGGGCTATAATAGGAAATGCTGACACAAACCTTAACAAGAGCCTGCTAACGGGCGCGACTATAATAAAAAAGGAACAGATTAAAAAATGTCTAAAATGTAAATCTAAAGGACTAAGAGTAATTAAAATGGAAATGGCACAGGGAGGGAAGGCATGTAATTGTGAGATATCACTGTGCAGAATGCTCTCAGCTTTGTTTTGCTGGCTGTTTTTCTAATTCAGTAGGGCTTACTCATCAGTGGCAGTTCAATGCGCGTTAATGACTCTGGGATGCAAGCATCACTCTGGACAAAGAAATGATTATTGTGCGGTCAAAAGAAGTTCAAAGACAAGAAGGGAATTTCAGTTTTTCCCTTAGAGATCCACCTTCAAGAGCATATAAATTAAGCCAAATGTTAAAAACCACAGTCTGAAAGCTGACTTCAAAGTCACAACTCTCTAATTAATGAACTGCAAGCTTCAGTTTGGACAAGTTGTGGTTTGATGTGCCCATAAATCAACATGACAGGCCTGTTTCACAGTCTCAGACAGGGCTTGTCATTGAGTCGCATCAGATGTAAACACGGCAGAAAAAAAGGGGGGGAATAGCAAGGAGGTGCAATTGATCAACAGAATTGGTAAAAACCCACTTTTGAAGCACATTATGCATGATCACAGGAAATGGCTATAGCCTCAAGAGGTTTTCTCCTTCTGCTGCTGCTTTTTTGAATCAGATTTCTAACAACCTTCAAAAGGGAGAATAAGAATTATGGAGCTTCTCCCCTGTGGCTGCAAGGCAATAACCCCCTGTTGTTATTTTGTGCTTCTTTCTGTTCAAAGGCATCAAATTTTAGTTTTTTAAGGATCTTTAACTCTATATTTGAAGACAAACAATAAAGGGCTGCCACTGTCATTCTTATCAGTTACCAGGGATTGTATTTTTTTCCCCTTTCTGTTGCCACTTCTTGTTAACCTCTTATTTGGTCTATTAGACATAGTTTTGAATGCAAGCCTGCATGCTGGGAGAACATGAAAGTTCAGATGAGCACAGAGGGCAGATAAAGAAATTTGAAGGGGAAAGTTACACAGCAGAATGAACGATAAAAGTTAACTCTTCTAAATTGCTGCTGTCAGACAAGAGAGCGTCTCTGACACACAGATGATGGTTTGGAGATGAAGGAAAAATACTTTGTGTGTAAAAAGACAAGAAGGGAAGTTGGACAATGTAATGGAATTTCAATATTTAACAGGATTGATGTACTGTGTGCATGTATCTAATATTGCAGTCTCCAAAGCTGCGCTGAGAGAAGACTGTTCTCTTATTTTAAACTGAATTATTAAAAATGGTGGATTGGATGGAAGGAGCAAGCATCTTTTTTCTTTTAAGTTATGCTTGTTTTACAAATGGATGGATGCGTAAATAGACTGATGCCTGTCTTCAAATAACATAGTTTATCCCACAGGTTTTTCTGAGCCAAATTCCTTAGTTTGAGAGAATATTCTTGCTAATTTGATATGCTGGCCGTGGTCCGTGTTAGATACACGTACCTCTGTATACCATTTATTTGAATCTATATTCTCAATATTAAATTATTGCAAAAGCAATAAAAATTGAATTTGACATTTGTTACAGTACTAAAGTGGATTGACTTAATGCATCATTTCATGCATTGTAACAGTCCCTATTATTGTACCATCTCTTGAAAGCACAGCTGTATCCTTAAGTAATATAGTTTTTAATCTAGTGGGTTTTTAAAAAGTCTTTTTTCTTCCAAGTAAGGAAAATTTACAGCAGGGTGGAGAATATCTCTGTTGCAGTGTTTCCATTTCTTCAAGCCAGTTTTCAAGTCTGCAACTTAACTCAACACTTCGACTCTGTGTTTTGCTTTTATTAAAAACTATCCTTCTGAGTATATGAAATAGGCAGGAGGAGGGGAGAGATGAGGGATTTTTAAATACAATTTAGAAAATATTCCAAACTTTTTTTTAAATTCAACTTAAAGCTGAATAGGTTGTTTTAATAAAAGGCTGTTTGTCCTCCAGAGTTATGACAATTTATGTTAGGCAGTAGGGAGTAACCCAAGAAAGGAAAACAGACCTTTGACAGCGGCTTTAGGGAGGAGATCAAAAATGCAAGTTTTATCAGGATATTTCAGCATTCTAACAACTGACTACTGACCTGACAACAGGACTGCGCCGAGACCTTTTTTGTGTGCATTCAATTGTGAGAAGTAAACAAACTGCCTTGTATCCTGTGTTTGGTAACTGGGTGGAGAACACAGTTTGGCAACGTGTGTTACTTTTAAGTTCTTTCTTGGACAATGGGTTTGTGTACTTTTTTATTCTGGCTTTTTAAACTGAAAAAAAAACTTTCATGAGCTTTTCCTGGAGGATAGCTGTGAAGACAACAGAACAAGCATCAGTCAACTTACATAAATAAAGCTGGCTTTAAAATATTAACTTGCGGTAAAGTGGCAAGTCACTAACACGTCCCAAGCAGGGAGCATTTTCATAATCATGCATTCCTTTTATAGTATACATTTTTCACAATGACTAACATCTGAGATACTGAACAATTATTAGACCCTGGTTTAATTGTCCTTGAGATTTATCTCAACTGAAAAACTTCAAAAGACTATCAAAAACAATGGAATATTTGGGGGCAAAGCTTGTTCAGAACTGAAATGGCCTTGCTAATATTTTTTTAACTTATTTACATCTTTGTTGTTCTGGCTATAGATACAGCTTAAGAAAACAGAAGTTCAATTATTTATTTTAGTCAGTGAAATAATGGGCTGGTTAATAATACACTAGCGGGAAGCTATGTTTCCAGCAACATACAATTCTTGTACTTTACCCATAAACTTATCTGCTTAGAATAGGCAAACTCTATTTAAGATTTATTTGTTTATTTGTTAGATTTATATCCTGCTTTTTCTCCAGAAGCTTAAAGTGGCATTTACAGCATTCCTACCCTGTTCTTTCCCCATAACAGGAATCCTGTGGAGTACATTAGAGTGAGAGGGAAGAACTAATTCAAGTCATCCCATGCATCTCTATGGCTGAGAATAGACTCGAATTTTGGTCTCCACAATTTTAGTTCAGGGCATTAACCACTGCACCATACTAGCTTCCAGAATAAGATAGCAATCTTATATTTAATAATGTGTCTTTTGATCATTCCCTTCTACTACATAGGTTTCAGAAAGCTAGCAGACTTAAGAAATGAACTTTTGTATAGTTAATTTCAAGACAGTCTCTTCCTAGTTAAACGTGCCCTTAGATAAATGATGTAATACAGATTCAGTTCCATATGAGTAATTATGGTAACAGCTTTTAATAGACACGTTAAGGATAAAAAGAGAAGTGCATTCGCAATTTGGAATAAAAAGAGTTTGAACATGCATTCCCTGCCATGAATGCCCCTTGCCAGTGTCAGAATATATTTCTGGTGAGGTAGCAAAAATAAAGAATAATTGGAAGTAAGTGAGTGGTGGATTTAAAGGGAGAAAGAGGGCAAATAAGGAGAAACGGCAAGATAAAATACTTGACAATGAGTCCACCCTTTCCTCCAGTCCTAGTATGCTTACAGTCATGGGAAGCCCCATTTTGCCATTGTTGGCACCAGTTTCCCAAGAGGTGCCTTTGAGCAGTTCTTTTGATCCTGCTGTTGCCTCTCCAGTCAAGAGATGCTACCCATGTCATTTCTGTCTCAAGGCCGATTTAACTATCATGCTGCTCAAATGTACAGTGCCAAGAACAAACCAGCTTTTTATGAGGGACTTAATGGTTGGTTTCCACAATAGTCTAGATTAAGCTGAAATAGAATTAAATAGTTGTAGTTGAAATATTTAATCATATTTTTATAACTGTCTATCTCATAAAACAGTGGTCACCAACCTTTTTGACCTCAGGAACTGGTTTTGTGGAAGACAGTTGTTCCTTGGACAGGGTGGGTGGGTGTGATGGTTTCGGTTTTGCTCATTCACTCACTGGCCTGCCGTTTCACCCCAACTATACAGCCCAGTTCCTAACAGACCATGGATTGGTACTAGTCCATGGCTTGAGGCTTAGGGACCCCTGTCATAAAACATGATTCTGGGTAGTTGTGCAATAAAAACAAGCCATAGAATGTGTGAACCAACCATTGTCAAAGTTTGTTGCATGGCACTGGCATTCTTTTGAGTCATAATATAGCTTACTTGTTTGGCATATGTATTATTGTAAACCAGTGGTGCTATTCTACTGATTCGGCCCGGTTCTGGTGTACTGGTAGCGCCAAAGATCAGTGGAGACTGAACCAGTTCTCCCTGACAAGCTGCTGTTGTGCCCACCTGCCACCCAGGCTCCATACTTTATTCCCTGCTTTTGAAGCGCAACTGCTTTGCGCGGCACAGCAGATTGCTGTGCTTCAGCTGTTGAAGCGACAGGGAGAATGCAGGATTGCAGGAGATGATTAGGAAAGCCTCTGCGTGTGTGCAAAGTGCACACCAAGCCACGCACACTGAACCGATGGTAAACTACTTAGATATACATCACCACTGATGTAAACCCAAAATTTTGTGTGTGTGTTAATCTGGGTTTGGGATTAATATATGGTCTGCCTTTTCTTAGTATGGGGGTCTTTCGTTTTGAACCTTTGGCTGTTCAGCATTCATGCATTTGAACCAGTTGTATTATATTCTTTGCTATTGTTAATTTTGACAATGAAAGAAGAGGAAGGGAGGATTTGGTGTGTGGAAGCAAGGAATAGTTTACTTTCTTCAGAACTGCCTATTTATTTCAGCTGGAATGAAATATAGGTGAGAAAGAAGGTGTAATATTTGATCCAAAAAGTAAAAAGAGCTCCAACATTTGATCCAACAAGTGAAAATAGGAAATTAAAACTCCATAACCATATTATCCAAGTGGGAATTTGTTTCAAGGAAGGGTATTCCCTGGTATATTTTGAGGAGCATTTCTGCAGATAATTCTCCCAAGAAAGAGGGTAAAATTTACATGCAAGTTGGTTGTTGAAGAGGCAAAGTTATATATTATTCATTTACTTTTGTTTCCAACCACAAAATATTGGTTGGTTGATTGATTTGTTACAGCCACCCACTCCAAAGACTATATCTACTCCATTTTTGTATATCTTGTTTTTGTACAGCTGTATAGTTGCAAATATATTTTGGTCTGGTTGACTGTGAAAAAAAATGGAGTTCCCACCTTAATGGCAAGCAATAAATGCCTTTATAGATGTTTATAAAGACTTGTTCTGATCAAAATTGAATCCTGGTGATTCCAGTTCTGTGTAAGTTTCTTCCCATGTCACTTGCAGCTTGTCATTGTCATTGCCTTTTTCCAAATTTTTTTTTAACTTCCCCATCCTGCCTTTACCAGTCTGCTTTCTTGCTGAACATCCTAATAATCAGGCCCAACCATGATTGTTTTTTTAATCAGCCAAAGTGGGTAGATGCTGACAATATATTTTTAGAATGAATTGTTTGAAGATGAAAATAAGAAAATTCCTATAGGCAGTTATTCTCCATTGTATATATGTTTTAATTCTTCACATACTCCCCATTCTTTCCAAATGCTGTTGTCTTATTATAGTTTCTATATGTTCCAGTCAGTCAAGGGTTAATTTTCTTTCTGCAGACGTTAGCTGCAAACTCTCTGAAGCCCTCCACCTTGATATGATTCCTAACAGATTAGGGATATTAGATAATTTCCTTCTGTTTATTGTGCTAGTGCACTATGTTATCTTTCTATCACTAAGATAATTACTAAGGAAATCTACATTAACTTTTTTTGGCTAGCTTAAGGAATTGCTAAACGTTGGCTTGATGCACTGATATTTTACACAACCAAAGTTTCCTCCTGTCATTGCTCAATAAATAAAAAGATCCTTATCAAAGCAGCAAAAGCTTTTTCATGGGTGCTTAAAGAACAAAAGTAAATAAAATACAAGACGAGTAAAACCTAAGGGCTTGCTTAAATGAAACAAAATGAAGGACTCTGAAGCCTCAAGTACTGCACATATTAAGTGCATTCAAATAAGATGTTGTTTGCTAAATTATGAATGTGTATAATTAAAATCTAGTGGCTGTTTCTATGAAAGATTTACAGTGTTATTTCATCGTTTGTCATGGCTAATTAACAATATTAGATGAAGTTTTTCTTCTTCAAAGGTCTGGGATTTTTTCTCATTTATTTATGTCAGAAGTGATAAACAGAGTAGTTAAAACCTTCTCTGGGGGCAGCAGTGAGAAAGCAACTCGGTCTTTTACACCTCTAAGGGTTCAAGGTTCAGATCCTGGCAAGTATAACATCATAGCCTTTTCCCCTGAGACAATTTTTCCCCAAACTGCTGAAGGTTTTTTTTTTTTAAAGTGGAAATGATAGATTGCATGACAGCAACAGCCCCTGTGGAAAATACAATAAATTAACCAATTGGTGCCTTAATAGCTGAGACAGTACTTTAATAAGTAAATAGAGCATAGCATGGGTTATTTATCATTACAATTAAGTGTAAATGTATGAGGTTTGTTTTATTTTCTATGTTTGGACTAGGCAGTTCAACTCAACTACATGAGCTGCCAATCACAGTGACAACCCAAATTTTTGAACCACACCCGTCTATTAGTAATGCTACTACAAAGTACATGCTGAATCTCTATTTATAGACGTCATTCACTTGAAATTGTTTTTAAAAAGGTATGCCATATGGTCATGCTTTTTAAATGATTCAAAAGTTTATAATTTATATTGTTTAAAAAAAAGGAATGAATTTAGCTAATTCTATATTGCCGTGACAAAAATTCTCCAGTCTGCCCCATTTAAGGTTTAAGCTTTGGAAACCTTATCTTATGATAATACATGGAAGTGTTTTGTTTGCTTATATTTTGTACTACCTTTTTCATATTTTTCAGATTTATGTTTGGGTCTCCATAAACATATGATAAATGGAAGAGTCCTTATCTTTTTAAAAAAAAATCTTAATTTTTTTTTTAGTGCACAAATGTTGTTTAACCTTTATAAGTTCCTTGTTAGAACCGATGGGACCATTAGTCACCTCCTTCAGCTCGTAGATGGATCCCACCACCACCACACTTGATATTTTTTCCTAAATATGTGTAATTGTTTAAATTACTTTTGAAAGAATGGATGACTGGTATGGTAAAAGCACAGTCCAATTTGCAGTATTTATTTCTGTGAACGCTGTGAATCCCACATGAGTGCTATTGGCATAATGCTTGCTTTGAAGTGTATCCATTTGCCCAAAAAAGAAAAGAAAAGAAAAACATAGTTAAGCTGAGGTTGGCGGACAATATATGCACTAGTACATTCCATTAAATAATTGGACTAAATTTGCCTATCCTGGCAGACATTTGGTGAAGGGCCTAGTCTTCCCTCAATACCACCCATTGTACCCATGAATTCCTTGAAAAAAATCAAATGTGTCATGATCCTGCTTTACTGAATCCTCCCAAATAGTTATAGACCCAAATATAATTATTGTAATAGGACTTCTCAGAAAAAGCAGCTTTTTAAGATTAGGATTTGGCCACCATTCTGAAACCCATTAAGCTACAAAATCAGCCAATAATTTGAGGATTGCTTTAACAGGTCTGTGGAGTCCGTGATCCATCATGCTCAATGTAACTGACTAGCTTTGAATTATGGCTTGCCATGTGATGACAGCTAGGTCCCTCATTTTTACACTTACAAGCAGGCAGCAAAACAGCAAGGTTTATTGAGCACCTGGTATGCTGCCAAGTTCAACTCTTGGAAAACATTTAACTAATGAGACATAAGATATGCAGACATGCTTTAAAAATAATAGACATTTGTGATGTCTGTGCAACTGTACCCTTTGTATGGTGGTTAAAGGAATTCTCCTAAAAGCAAAATGCACTGGGGAATTGCTGCTACTTTCTTATAGATGCCGGGGCCCCATCGATAGTTGCCTGAGCTCATAGCAGCAGTTCTTCTAAACTAGCTGTAACTATTGGCATGACTGTTTGTATTCCTGCAACTTGCTGAGGTGTAATCCTCAAGTGGAACTAAATCTCACTGAACATCACGTTAAGTAGACATGCTAAAGTAGATATCACTGTTCCTAAGTCTTTTACCCCCTTACTGTAGTTCTGGCTCAGACGGTCAGCAGCTTTCACAAGTTCTTTCATGAATCGTTTCCTTCCCTCCTAAACATAGGAAGTGTGGAAGGGAGTAGTAGTAAATATATGAAAGTAAAAGAAGCGTATTGATTCTTTCTCTTTGCCAGCCGCAGCAGCAACAGGTGACTTCGCAACAGTTGGCCTTCCAGCAGCAGCTTCTGCAAATGCAGCAATTGCAACAGCAACACCTCTTGTCTTTGCAACGTCAAGGTTTGCTATCGATTCAGCCGGGCCAGCCTGCTTTGTCATTGCAGCCTCTTGCTCAAGGTAAGGATGGGTTTTGAGGGTTGCCAACAATAATGGGGATAAATCACTCCAGCAAGAAAGGGTTTTGGGGGTTTGGGGGAAAATTATTTTGCATTCCTTTTTTCTAGCTGTCACACCTTAAACATAATAGATATTTGTGATGTCTGTGCAACTGTACCTTTGTATGGTGGCTAAGGAAATTCCTGTGAAAGCAAATGCACTGGACTTGCAGTTACTTTTTTTACAGACCCCAGGTTTCACCCAAATTTCCAAACTACAGGTACTCCTCGACTTACGACCTCAATTGACCCCAAAATTTCTGTTGCTAAGTGAGACATTAGTGAAGTGAATTTTGCCCCATTTTTTACAACAGTTCTTGCCACAGTTGTTAAATGGATCACTGCAATTGTTAAATTAGCATCACAGTTGTTGAGTGAATCTGGCTTCCTCATTGGCTTTACTGGTCAGAAGGTCACAAGCGGTGATCACATGAGTTTGGACACTGCAACTGTCATAAATAGGAGTAGATTGCCAAGCATATGAATTTTGATCCCGTGACCATGGAGATGCTTGCAAGGGTCATAATTGTGAAAAATGATCATAAGTCACTTTTTTATCAGTGCTGTTGTAACTTTAGACGGTCACTAAACGAACTTTTATAAGAAAGATTACCTGTAGTATTCCTTTTGTGAATGTATCTTATCTTTGTTAGGCTCATCTTTCCTTAGAACAAAGAATAAACAAGAGAATAATCCAACTCAAGCTTTTTAGCTAGATCAGCTTTTCTTGATACAAGAATGCAGACAAAAAAGTTCTGCGTAACAAGCTATATTGATAAAAAGTTCTGGATAATTTGAAATCTTTGGTGTTTTAAGCCAAACATAAATTAAACAAGTTAATCCTCCAACTTGTTTCAATTTAGTCTACTATTGGCAGACTGTCCATAAGGCTCTGCTCCTTCATTCAGGCCATGGTGCTCATAGTCTTTCTGTCAATAGTCTGAGAAGATTTTTGCTAGCAATAATTGTAACATTCACCTATACCAGGGGGTCTTCAAACTTGACAGCTTTAAAACTTGTGGACTTCAACTCCCAGAATTCCTTCTCTGGTCATGTTAGCTCAGGAATTCTGGGAGTTGACGCCCACAAGTCTTAAAGCTGTCGGTTGAAGACCCTTGACCTATAAAGATAGTACTCGACTTACAAAAGTTCATTTCGTGAGTATTCACAAATGGCACAAGCTAATGTTTGCAATGCACTGAAAAAAGTGACTTCTGACAGTTTTTTACAACTACGACTATTGTACAGTGGTGGGATGCTACTGGTTCTGCCCATTTCCGTAGAGCCAATAGCTCTGAAGAGCAGCAGACACAGAACCCGTTCTGTGTTTGCTGCTGTTTGGCCCGCCCGCCCTGGCTCTTACCTGTCCTTTATTTCCTGCTTTTTCAACCTCAGCTGATTTGCACAGCACAGCTGAGGTTGAAAAAGCAGGGGAAAAGAAGCTTTTTGAACGCTCCGCACCTGTGTGCAGTGCTTTTCAGCTGTCCGAGCGGCACAGCCTAAGGTTATTTTACACGTGCGCACAGTGTATGCCGGGCGCGTATGCGCACAAAACACGAATTTGCGCACAAAACATAATCACCAAACCGGTAGTAACACCAGTTGAATCCCACCCCTGCCATTGTATTAGCCCCATGGTCGTGTTATCAAAATTTAGATGCTTGGTAGCTTTTCAGCTGTCCGGGCGGCACAGCCTAAGGTTATTTTACACGTGCGCACAGTGTATGCCGGGCGCGTATGCGCACAAAACACTCATTTGCACGCAAAACGTAATCACCAAACCGGTAGTAACACCAGTTGAATCCCACCCCTGCTATTGTATTAGCCCCATGGTCATGTTATCAAAATTTAGATGCTTGGTAACTGGTTCCTCTTTAATGACAATTGCAGTCTCCCGGGATCACATGCTCAGCTTCTGCAACCTTCTGACAAGCAAGGTCAATGGGGGTCAGTTATGGTCATAAGTCTAGGACTATCTGTAAAACAGAATAAATTGTCATGTAAACAAAGATAATTGTTTTCTTGCTTAGGGATCCCAGAAGAAGACACAGGCATGGGGCTGGTTAGCAACTTGAAAGCCCTCTTCCTGTTTTTAATTCTGAATTTTAATTACCTTTGCCTCTTAATACAATTTTATGTACAGTTGTTATATTTTTATATTTTACTTGAAGACCACCCAATGTGCCTTTTGTGAGGAAGATGGGTGATGTCTAAATTGGATAAATTATTCTGAGGGTAAGAAAAGACTTTCACAAAATATTGAGTTAAGCTACCCATCATGTTCTATTTTTTTTTACCCTGTTTTGCTCTCTTACTTTCTATAAGAGCATTGCAATTCTTAGATGCAAAGAAAAAAGCCTACAAATTCTGGCCAGGCTTGCTTGTGTATATTTAACAGCCACTCGATGTGCAGAAATTGGCAGTTGAACTTTTTCACAGCATAACATAAACATGCTGCTTTCTAATGACGGCAGTTCTATTTGTTGCTAAAGACCGGGTCCAAAAGTTGACAATGTTATAGAGAGATGAGAGTCACGCACTGAATGTATTGTGGTAGTCACATTTTGAAAACATGCAGTGCCCCCACCATCTGAGTCCTCTTTACCTTACAAAGTTTGAACAATAGTTCCCCGTTGCCTTAATCCTGTGTTTGACAAGGGATAAGAAGTTTCACATTTTCTTTCTACGTCTTAAAATAGTTGTATCTATATTTACCGTCATTGAGACTTAACATGATATTGCATGGGTTGAACAAAGGGATTCTTTTTAATGCTGTGTCTCTGCTCTAAAGGTCTACCTTATCTTTTCCCCCACATCCTCAAATGCCTAGGAAATTTGAATAGTCCTCTCATCATTTCCAGATAACTCAACTGATTAATTTTACCTACTGGTTGACTATTTTGTAGCAAACATTCTCTTCACCTACTTCAGCTTCTTGCAGTCGTCCTAGTCCTCAGTTTATTTTGAACAACATAGGAGATGCTTAATAAATTCCATCTCCTGATATGTAATTTTAATGGGTAAATTCAAGCTTAGATTGAAATAAGAAATTCCATCCCTACAATTTAAACTATTGGGGAGGACGCAAAAGAACATACATATGTACATACATACATACATGTATGTAAGTCCTTTTCAGTTCTCCCCAGTAGGGATGGATTTTATTTCAATCTAAGCTTGGATTTACCTATTAAAATTTAGACATTCCAAAGTGATTAATCCATTATAGACTTGATCATTAGGATTGTAATCTGAAGCAAGATGTGTTTGTGAGCAATCCTTACGTTCAACTGTTTCATCTATGATTCCCCACCCCCCGAAATATTTTATTGCTAATCATGGACATGTATCCATTACATTTATTACATTCTTCTTACCCCAAAGCAAAGAAGGAAGCTGGAGAATTGTTTTTTTGTTCCATTTAGCGTTAACCAAACATCCAGGGAGTCAACGTTGAATGGAGTCAAATGCTTCTTATTAATGGTAGAAGATGGTCAAGTGGAAATTTTATGCGATATCAAATTTAATATTGCCATTGTAGAGGCTTAAAAGGAAAATTAAAGGAAATAGTATAAAGGTTGAGTTGGTTCATGTAAAACATTATAGCATAAGCTAATTACACCTTCACACGTAATTGAGAAATCTCACAAACTATTTTTACATATTCACTTACTGGACTCTGGACTCTGGACTCATGTCTTTCTAATTCTTTTTTTTTTTTACAAACAATCCCTCTATTATTAAGTTTCCTTGGCAAGCTTCATAGCATAATATATCACATAAGCTGTCCAAAAGAGGGCAATTGGGCAGTGACAAGATACACTAACATGTAATGTGAAAGAAATGAATGTGGTGATGCATGAAGTGTAATTTGTGCAGCAACACATTGGAGACACTAGTAGGTAATTCAGCAGTTGTGGCATTGATTGATGAATAGGCTTCACTGTCTAGTTGTAACTATTAGTTCTTGCAACTTAGGAGGGGGGAGATATTTAAAAATGGATTTACAAAAGATAGGCAAACATTAACAAAAGGAATTTTAATTGGTCAGTGTCTGGTATTAGTTATTTTTTTCCCCTTTCATCTTCTCTTATGGTCCTACAGCTTTATTGGATTTGAGAAGAAGAAAGGAAAGATAATTTGAGAATTTAGACATGACAGAATGCAACACAATTTCTTTATCGGAGAAATCTGATGGCTCTAAACTGATGTCATTATGAGGTTTAAATCAACTTTCTGCTTGCTTGAACATGGTCACCTGGGTATGGATGTACAAGGACACAAAAAGGTTGAGTAACTTTAGTTATCTTAGAGCTGGCAAATACCTAGGTTTGCAAAATCAAGTTTCACAGAGGCTCATCTGTCAACTGTCCCCACAACATGCATTTTTTAAGGCTGTACCTACTTTTTCTTTTATAATGAAGAAAATACTTCTCCTAGAAAAAAGGGACACAGCAAAGAAAAATGTGAAAGCTCCAGTCTGTAATAATTGGCAATGAATTCTCACATTATAGATACCCTTTTTATTACTGACAACATAAGTACACACACACAATCTTTTTAGAAATAAACATAGCTTATATGCATTCTTTGAAAATAATTTGTCCTACTATTGGGACAAATAATAGTGGTAATTATTAAAAACAACCACAGTTATTATTATATTGGGCTATAGTTTTAAAATTATTCACTGTAACATTTTTAAAAAAAAAATCTTGTCATTTCTCTGTTATAAAATAGCATATGCCTCATTATAATTTTCTTGCTTTTCCACTAAAGAAGCCAATAATCTAAACATTAGCTCCGTACCCAGAAGCCATAATAAAGCAAACTTAATTTCAAAAGCATTCCAGACAACTAGATTTCATCTCCAGAAGAAGAGTCAAAAAAATAAATCAAATGTGTGAAAGTTTTGTATTCCTAATGGGCATTCAATGAGTGAAAAGTTATGTTGTGATTTTTAGGATTCTATTTTGTTTTGGGTTTTGTTGTGTTGTTGTTGTTGTTTGCTTGCACAATTGAATTGCAGAAAATTACAGCTTTGGTTCAGAAATACTTGTCAGATAGATGGCCCAAAGAAAACATTAGGTTGATCAATATAATTTAGAAAGTGGAATGCACTTAAGATTCTATCTGGCGAGTCTGTGCTGGGCAGTTCAAATGTTTTTATTGTTATCACAATTTAGTCTTAGTTAGGGAATCTGTGGCCGTCATGTTGTTCAGTTCTATCTCAGTAATTCATCATTGGGCATGTTCACGAGTTTCCTGGGAACTGAACAGCAACATCTGGGAAGAATCAATTTTACCATTCTTAGTTTAAAATCTGTCATTAGCAGATATTTTTTGTTTAATTTTTGTTCAAACACCTTTAAGTATACTAAATAGTCTACATAGAGATGTGCAAGACATACTGTGGGTGGATTATTCCATGCAAGCAGGCTGTGCATAGATTGAAACATGTGTGTTGTAGGTGCCTCCAGAACTGAAATATGGACGTTGGCCTGGTCATGGATAATACAGGAGTTCTGAAGCAGAAAGCCGCAAGGAAAGGGCAAAACCAATGGTGGAATTCTGCAGCAGGGAAGAAAAAGAAGGATGCTGGGACAATTTGGGAATGGTTTGGTGAACGGAGTAGCTTGGATTATGCAGTAAAGACAAATAAAAAGAAAGAAAAGTGTTAGGATGACTGGTGGGAAGGCTGGTTCACAGGTCATGATAAGTAGGGAGAATGGGCAGGAAAGGCATATCAGCCTTGTCCTACATGACCTGAAATTTGTCTGGATCAAAACACTCGTTAACTTTTGGTTTAGCCAGACCACAACTTACCCTGAGCTGGTTCAACTGGACTGAATCATAATGAATTTGTTTTGTGCATGGAACAAAACAGATGTTCTATTTGTGCACTCATTTGTCTATTCTAAAAGAAAGTAGATGATTACAGATTATCCTTTTTTATTTTTGAGGATTCTCCCCCGATGAAACTGTAAATAATGACATCTTGAGTTTATGGAAATTTGAGTTGCAGAATAAATGGTCATGCTGTTCCTCGCATACAAATTGTCTGCACATTGTATTGGGTCATCCTTCTCTCGCACTAATTTTGACAAATCTTGGAGCATTAACGCAATCATAGAACTCCAGTGGCTTTTTAGCCTTCAAAGTGACAGACTTAATTGGTATTGGAAGGAAGCAATCTGGGCTGGCTTTTTTGTTCTCAGTGGCTCCTTCATGACCTTGCTGGGGAGGTCTCTTAATAGCATCACTGGTTCTTGCCTCCTGAAGACCACTTGTAGATAGTTCTGGTGGATAATTCTGGACAAGTTAGGATAGTCCTTCTGTAGCCTCCAAGAATGAGCAGATTTTTATAATTTTCCTTCTCAAAGGAGCACTTCCAGCCGTGATTGCCAGCCTTTTGGTCACTGGAGCAAAATGCAAGCAGTGGCAACACTAAAATCCAGCAATGTGACAAAGCAGTTCTTCTGTCGAGATTGAGAAGAACTGTGTGGCAGAGAAAAGCCAGTATGAACCATGTGGCCCTGAGTAAGCAACTCCTTCCACCACCACTGAATTGTTCCAAAGAAAAAGGCATTCAATTGCTTCCAGGAAGCCATATGGAGCTTTGCAGCTGGATTAATTCAGTGTGATCTACTCTACGTTGGTCAGAAGGAGGACAAATATCTCGTGCAAAGAATCCAACTCTTAAAAAAAAAACTTTTTGCATGCACAAAAGCCCATGTATTATTTTGTGAACACCTTTACATGTATGTTGATTCTATTTAGAGTAAACAAAATTGTGGATAACAAAACTGATAAAAAGCCACAAGTAAAAGTGCATATAGTTATTGAGATATTTAATTTTACTCTATGACATCATAATTGGATTCTTTTGCCTAAAGCCATCTAATCTATAATCCTCTGCCAGTGAATTGTTCCAGATGTTGCTATATAAGTTTATACACAAATCTGGGTTTTACTTGTGTTGTGCACAGATGCCCTCATAAATGTCAGTCAATTGCTCTTCTGTGGGAGGTTTGTTGTAGAGATTTTAATATGTTATTTCTCTTCTTTTGCTCTTGATACATTGAGATACTTTATGCCATCTTCTAAATGAACAAAAATCAAGCAGTTTTATAGCATTACCCATCTTTTTAAAAAAATCTATGCACATGAAAATTTCATAGTGATGAATAATAATGATAAATATAATTTTCTCTTATTGGTAGAATCTCAACATTTACGATATACTCACGCAATCTAGTATCTACTATCCCATCAATAGACAGGTCCATTCACTATTGTTTCAACTGAGTAAACAGTGGTGAAAGGGTCGGTCATATTCACAGTAATTGTTAGTGTGGAGAAAATCCTGTCAAGCTAAAAATATACTCTACTTTGTCACTTTGCAAGAGGTTTGAAAATAATAGCTCTTGCTGTTAAACAGGATGTAAGATTACACGGTGACCTTTTTCTTTGTTCAGATTTCTTCAGAGCTTTAATTTTGGGGGACAGGTTATAACTGAATAATAGTGCATCTCTCACATGAGGCCAACTTCTTCAAAGAATATTTGGTATTTGTTTGTTTGTATAAAAGAAGAAATAAACAGCTTTATAACAGTAAATGTATCACAAGACTCAGGCGACTGAATGTTGAAGTATCTTGTAGAATATATACTAATTGGGAACAATTTTGCTTTTTTTTTTTTTTTAGTCAGCCCCATAGCAAAGACCAAATGTTTTTGTTAATGGCATTCTGAGTAAGGCGGGGAAGATTATTGGTCTGCCGTGCAATAATTTACTCCTCTTTGATATGCAAACGATCCACGGTGAATATAAAAAAAAATCCTATCAGACTCATTTCACAGTTCTTAACCACTTAGATTCTCTGGAGTCTATCGCCTCATTAGACCACTGCTCTCCAAAGCTAGCATAATTAAAATCTTTAACAGTTTAGCAAAGTAAAGATGTTTGGCTGATCACGTTAAGATGATTATCTAGCCATTGTATTCTAAATGACAAAAATAAATTAAATTTAGACCTTGGCATTTTTTATTATGTGTTTCAAATGAATCTAATGCACACTGCCTTTATTTAATGCCTTAGGTCTGGTAAGAGACATGTCTGTGTTTCAGATACAGATGTATATTTTGAAAATGGCAAGCTGCCCCCCCCCCCCTTATTTTTTTTTATATGCAGTCCCTTGAAACAAAGAAGCTGGATTTCTTGGTCCTTGTCTTTAGTCTTCAAAAGAAAGAGAATTACTTTGAAGAAAACATAGGTTCTTCATAACTTTAATTCAAATTTCTTACGCTACTTTTTCTGCAGCAATATGCCAAGATACTTTCAAATGTTGTTTGCAAACATTTATGTGTTGTTGTTAACTTAGAATCTCATAAGAATGGGATTAATATGTGTCACTCCAGGTTTTGTGTAACTATATTTGATCTTAAAAGGGTATTTTAAAATTTTCAGCTTAGTTAAGACTCTTAGTATTTCCTGAATTTCGCTAGCTACCTTTACTTAAAGAACATATTTCTCATGAAAATGTATTTTCTGTTTTATTTTACTTTCAGTGGCATATTATCACTGATCAAGAAACTAGTAATAACAATAGTGTTAATTGTGTAGGAACTTGCAAGATTTTTTACATAAGGCACATCCATCAAGTGAGCAGTGGTAAAAAACAAAATTAATGAGAAAGATAGGTGTGTTAATGACATAATCACAGTATAATCAATTTTACTGTTAAATTTTAAAAAGCATTTCAGGGAGACAATATGAATTCATAATTTATGTCTAAAAGTAATTAATAAAACTATATTTAATAACAAAGCTATTTGTCATCATTTACAATTCAAGCACAAAATTACTTTTGTGCTGATATTATAAAAACAGAGATACGTTGTCTTTGAAGACTTTCCTTGCTTCGAAACAGAAGTTGCCATTTTCTGTCATCTTTCAGCAAATGAAACACCATTTATTGAAAGTCTCTTTTTCATCATCCGACTAAATTATAAAAAGTTATAAAATAAATCCCTCAGTATAGTCTCTATTTTCTATAGTGACCAAGAAGACATCTGTATTTTATCCCCATTTTTTCATGGGGATTTTTTTTTTCCAGCATGCTATTGTTTAGGAATAACTTCAAGTTCAAATATTTATCTTTAATACTGAAGCTCTTAACATTAAAATTGTGAAATTATATTACAATTATAATCCATATAGCACTGATGATAAATAATTGAGCTTATGAGCCTATACATTGACATGTGTCATGCTAGAGCTGACCAATGATTCATCTATTCCAATAATACTCTTCTCTTCTATTGAATATATTAGGTTTTCGGTATCTTATTTCTGAATCCCATTTATGTTTGGAATGTATATCATAATTCTCCTCAATTATTATTAGAATTCTATCCATCTTGATTTATTTTCAAAATAGGTGCTAGTTTCATGCCACAATGTCAAAATGACACACATGTCATAATATTATTGAGCAAATAACATGCTTGTATAATTTGGGTGTCATTCATACCATGACCACTAACACAAGTACATCAGCCACATGATTTGCATGACAATATCATGTGGATATCTCATCATTTACCATCCTTGGGCACCCGTGTTTTCCAACTTGAGCAGATTTTAATTTTATTATTATTTTTATTTATAAAATTTATTGGCTGCCCATCTTACCACAGGTAATTCTGTGCAAGCCATTAATATGCAAAGTGCTACTGTGTACAACTAAAGAAGCTATGTAATTATTCTCCCTATGTCAGTGGAGATCACAAATAGAAAAGCTTAGCATTTTACTATCCTGATGGGATAACCTGTCAAAAGATTGACCTGTGAGTCTTTATGCTACAAGGGCTCAACACAGGTTTCCATGAGTGTAAAAATAAAAATAGTC
Organism: Pseudonaja textilis; assembly: GCF_049901715.1. Taxonomy (NCBI): domain Eukaryota; kingdom Metazoa; phylum Chordata; class Lepidosauria; order Squamata; family Elapidae; genus Pseudonaja; species Pseudonaja textilis. The sequence continues at coordinate 33,049,937 of NC_141991.1, read as the reverse complement.
TTCCTGACACTGGCACTAGCCATCCTGGGGTAACTCCTGAGCTTCATGTTTCACTAGCAGGAATGCATATTGAAAATGCTTTTTATTGGTGGTTTCCATGGTGTTCTTGCATAACTCTGTCAGCTAAATTTTGGCACTTGGCTAAGCAATGACACAGTCCTCAATGTAGCCAGTTGAGGTTCCTGAATGTATATGCTAGTATTTAGAAATATTTACTATGAGAAATGAAGAAAAAATATTGAACATCTTTCTTCCCAAATATCTGATTCCTTTACATTTTTTAAAAAGTTTCACATTTTCAAATATATCTCTGAACATATGAGGATTAAAAAATAAAATAAACATAAAAGCTTTTATTTTCAATATCCATAGCCGCAGAAGAAGATAAATATCCATGTTATCATGAAATTACCTTGAATTTGCAATTCAGTCTAGCACAGGAGTCCCCATCCCTGGTCTGGGTTGCTGTTCATTTGGAAGTGGTGGGCAAGTACATGTCCGTGTGTGCACATCTGCATTTGTGAAAGCAGTGAAACCACCCCCTCTCCATTGGTCCACCGAACCGGAAAGATTCAGGAATTCTAGTCCAGAAAATACCTCCATGGATAGAGTGCTTATATAAAGTGTTTTTTGATTCCATTATAGTTATTGCTGTGGTCACTAGTATTAAATCTCTTATTAAAGATGTCTAACTCACAATGACTGCAGGTGGCTTACAAATACAAAAGTCAATGTGTTCCTACTCTCCTGGAATTCATTGATATTCAGTCAAACCACTTGATAGGCTATATATCAGCCTGGAATAACCAGGCCCACTGACAAAACCACATCTTGAAAAAGTATGAAAGTGGAGGCCAGTTTTATCTCTATAGGCATGATGTTCCACTGGATGAAGCCACCATGGAAAAGAACCTTTTGCTTGGTCACACTAGATAGATCTCATTAATGGTGGAAAATCATAACATAGCCTGCCTCCCCGATATAGTGGATTGGATTAATTAGAAAGAGATGGTCCTTCAAATCACCCAAGCCATGCAGGGCTTTAAATGTGATAACTAGCACCATGAATTGGATCCAGAAGCAAATTGGCAACCAATGCAGCTCCCATCAGAGGGTTAACATATATGCGAATCTAGATTTGTACAAAACTGTACTGGCCACTGCATTTAGAACCAACTGAACTTTCTGGATACTTTTCAATGGTGGATACTTTTCTTGAGCACTTTACAGGTCAATTACATTTGGAGATGTATTAATTAATGACTAAATTTAGTAGTAATTAGTAAACATTAACTAGTGAATTTTGTTTTAGGCATGATTCCAACCGAACTCCAGCAACTCTGGAAAGAAGTGACAGGATCTCACACAGCAGAGGAAGCAACCAGCAACAACCACAGCAGTCTGGACTTGTCAACCACATGTATCTCCTCTTCAGCTTCTTCAAAGCCCTCCTTAATAATAAATCCACATGCCTCAACCAATGGACAGTTGTCAGTCCACACTCCTAAAAGGGAGAGGTAAGCATGAATGGAGTTTCTCCTTATCAGTTCCTAAAACAGTATACTTCTGTTTGTAGGGAGAAAGTACCTGTTTGCATGAATGCATTGTATTTATTTTATGGCCATTCCAATTTTATGCACACAAATGCATAATATGCATACATATATATACTCCATTAGGGTTGACATGCACTTCAGGTTTGAATGTGCTTTGGAGCACACAATTATGTGCTCATCACATTTATCTACAACTCCAAAGTAATTGTATATTTTTTTACATTTTCATGGCTGCGTAATCCCAGGATGCTAAGGGTTAATGTTTCTAGTATTACATTAAGGTAACTCTTGACATTCTGAAACTCATGGGAATAATAGCCAATAACCAACAGGTTTTTTTTTTGTAAACAATCGTTTACCTCTTGTGTGTGTGAGATTTGATTCATATATAATGTTTGTTTATCTTCATCCACACAAGCTGCTATGGTTTATGAACATGTCAGCACATTTATCAGTAACTTGATGGACAGTGGGAGATGATGATAAATATGTGCATATAAACTGCAAACACAATCACTGCAAATAGTGATCATCCAGAATCCTAGATCATTTTGGGCAATTGTCTCCACCTGTCTGCTAGGTATATCAATGGCTTTTGGTTAACCTTTTTTTATCAGGGGAAGCAGAATTTGAAACAAAACCTTCAAGTTGATCAAAGTAGGTCAGAACCCAAAAAATTTGGTTTACAAATTCTAGCTTATAGGGGGAATAAAATGCTATATCACCTGATTTTCAATTATGAGTTTATTAAGACACTACTACTGGGAAGGAACAAGTAGGAACAGTCAAGCAATAAGAACCAGTTCATGCATATTAAAAAGTAGGATAGGAACAACCAAAATTCTAGTTTACTGCAAACATTATTATCTAATTAGTTTTGCAACAGGATGTTTAAGTGAAAGATAATTAAATATACCAGACTTTGGATAATGCAGTTGAACTGTTTTATTGAACTTTCTGCTTCCTCGGGGAAAAAGAATAATTTGAAACTATATCTGGCTTCCTATAATTTATCTGTAATAATTTTATTTGTATCCATTTTTGTCAGTTTATGAGCTACTGTCACAAACTGATCTAAATAGTTTAGGCACTTAAAGTACATATCTGAATTCTCAGATATAAAATATATATTTTCAAAAAAAAGTATTGAGCCCTTTCTCAATATTCCATAAAGTTAAATAGAAGTTGTATTTAAAGTTGATATTTGCTGACAGAAGGCTCTTTGATCTAGTAATGCAATGCCATCTCCTATGGCATAGGCTACTAAAGGGACAGTCAAGTGACAAAAATTGCTTCCTAACCAATTTTACTGGTGGAACTTCCATCCAACAGTAGAGCAATATGGAATGTAAGCCATTGATAGAGTTGTTTATTTTGGGAATCTCTTATGTGAATTTACCATCTAATTTTTTTATCACTGAGCCGTGGTGGCGCAATGGTTAGAATGCAGTACTATAGGCTACTTCTGCTGTACCGGCTGCCAGCAGTTCGACCGTTCGATTCTCACCAAGGTTGACTCAGCCTTCCATCCTTCCGAAGTTGGTAAAATGAGGACCCAGATTGTTGGGGGCAATATCCTGACTCTGTAAACTGCTTAGAGTGGGCTGTAAAGCACTATGAAGCTGTATATAAGTCTAAATGCTATTGCTATTGTGGCTTTTTATGCCTGGTGGGAAAGCATTGCAGCAGTATTTCAGAACTGTTAGAATTCAATAGTATTTACTATCAGGACTCTAGTATCGTATCCTGTAGTAATCAGACCTATTAGACTGCAGTAGTATTTTAAGACTGTTATCATGAATATCAATGAAAATAGTTGACTTTGTCAAGTCCTCTATTCAAGTTTCATTTTCAATCCCTTGGACTGCATCTTACAGCATAACATAACCGCTTGATTCTCTTCTGCTCTGGCCATGAATTCTGTTTTCTTGATTTATCCCCCCACCCCAAACTCTGCTCTAAAGGTGCCCCCTGAAATCCATTTGGATTGAATGTGGGGATAGAGAAAGGAGGAAAATGAAGGGACACATGAGTGAAAATGGCTTGGAAACGCTTAGTATTAGTTCTTACAATTCAGTAAAGAATAAGTCAATAATGAAAAGGATGCTGTTTTCTATGAAACCATATGGAATAATCTTTGAAAACAAATTAACTGGATCCTTGCTAATTGGTAGGTTTTTATTGAGGTTTTTATTATTAGTTTGAAAAAAAACCCCTTTTTTCCACCGAACTTTTCATAGCTATTATCCTTCTCATTTTTTCATCTTTCCTATTAGCTATTTCTTCAGCTTCTGATGAGTATGTTTGCTGTTTGTATCTCATGAATTACATTGATTGCCTTATTTAGCATTCTGTTATGATTTATGTTGTTTGCTTGTTTAACACCCTATGACTATCACTGAGTTTGTATCTTATGATTTGTGATGATTTGTATTTTATGATCATGATTGGTTGTATGTATATTGAGATTTTATGCACTGGAGATAAATTCCTTGTGTGACCAGTCACATTTGGTCAATAAAGCTATTCTATTCTACTCATAGTATTGCTAAGGCAGACAGAAAGCACATCTTATGTTCTTCTTAAGTGAAGAAAAAATTGTTTTCCTAAGTATATTGCAGGCTTAGTAACACTATTTTAAAATTGGAATATTAACAGGAGGAGTATACAGTGTACCAGTTCTAAGGATGTGGATTTTATATTGGCCTGATAAAGGAAATATATTTTCTATACCACCAGAGAGTATGTTTTTGTAGAAGTTGAGGTTTTTCAGTTTGACATCTTCCGGCCTAGAGCAAAATGGGAGGGAAAATCATTTAGTTCCTTTGCCTTTGTTTTGTATGTTGAATCCAAGAGTAAAAATCTCATACTGGAGTTGATTCTTCTCTTTAAATTCTTAATGGTGGGCAGGTTATTTCATAAATAACAATAACGCTAGCAATAGACTTAGACAAATATACCACTTCATAATGCTTTACAGCCCTCTCTAAGTTGTTTCCAGAGTCAGCGTATTGCCCCCAACAATCTGGGTCCTCATTTTACTCACCTCAGAAGGATGGAAGGCTGAGTCAACCTTGAGTCAGTCAAGATTGAACTGCCTAATTGCTGGCAGTTGGCAGTCAGCAGAATTAGCCTGCAATAATGCATTCTAACTGCACCACCACAACTTTTCTTGGGTAATATTGAGCTCCATTGTTTTATTTATGTACATTTCTCTATCTATCCCCTATTTTCTTTCATGATTCATATAAATATATGCATGATGCATGCATGCACATATAAATATATATGCATAGCTATTTGCCTATAAGAGCAGTCACTTTCACAGAATAACTAAGAATAGAAAGTTGTATGTTGTGGAGATATATGTGTGTGTGTGTGTGTGTGTGTGTGTGTGTGTGTGTGTGTGTGTGTCAAACAATATTTCTGTGCAAATTTTGTTTTATAAAGGTGAAGGTGGCATGATTTGAGGCATGAAGACATAAGTGATCAACAAATTAGTATGATGTGTGACTTCCAGTAGAACATATGTACAAGTACCTGTTACTTGAGCTTTCCATCTAACACTGAAATTATTTTTGTGTTTCTTCCTACTATTTAACATTTGCATAGCTGTACTAATATTCTTTGTGGAATCATGTTACTTTGGTAATATACATTGACCTGTATTCTGCAAATATTCAATTGCCTCATATTGGTTGGCAGAGAGGATATTGGTATCAGACATGGGGAAAAAAAAAACTCCTGCTTTTCTTCATTCCTAATTTTTGGCCTGTCTACCTCAACATGGTATCAATAGGAGGCATACTTATTGCTGGATGCACTTAAGAAGATCACAATAAGAGTTGCCAACTAAAAGAAGAGAGGGACAGATTCTTATAGCTGTCTTTTCCAATCGTTCACTCATAAAGTCTAGAGCAGGAGTGGGCAGTTATTTCTCCCAAGAGGCCACATGAGAAAATTCAACTGTTGTAGAGTGCCGAACCAGTAGGCTGAACTTAATTCTGCTGCTGGCACTCACGTCTTGGAGGAGGAGGGAGTGTGCAACCTCATCCTGGCTGGCGCTCTTCTGAAACAGGCACAAAAATCTTTATCTTGCCAGCTGATTAAAGGAGTGCCTTTGGCTTCTTCTCCCACTCCCTGTGGCACACTTATTTATATTTTATTTTCTAATTTCTGATTGACCTTGTGCAAGGCTGGACAGGGACATCCAAATAGAAAGATGTGGCCCAGCAGCTGTAAAATGCCCAGGTCTGGTCTAGACAATACAGAGATGAGGTATGTAGACAAGGGTGATATGCTACCGGTTCTGACCAGCTCTATAGAGCCAGTAGCTCTGAAGAGCAGCTGACACAGAACCAGTTCTGTGTCTGCTGCCATTTGACCCACCAGGCTCTTACCTGACCTTTATTTCCTGCTTTTTCAACCTCAGCTGCTTTGCGTGGAACAGCTGAGGTTGAAAAAGCAGTAAAAAATCTTATCAGCTGTCCAGGCGGCACAGCTTATGGTATACTACATGCGTGCACAGCACACATCTGGCACACGTGTGCATGAAGCACACATGTGTACGCAAAACATAAAATTACCAAACCAGTGGTAATGTTGGTTGAATCCCATCCCTGTATGTAGATGAAAGAGATTCAGAGTAGAAAATGTACAATATTAGCTTTTAGCAGTATTTTAACTCAATAATTCAGTTGAGGTTTTTACATTTGCAGCAGAACCTTATAAATATGTGCTCGTCTAGGGTTGCCGTTCAAAAATAGAAGATGTTTTGATTTACTTCTAGTGAATAATTTTACTGCTATACTTTACTGAATTTGAGAAATCCATTATGCTTTCCATTTAGAATCTAGCCAATTTAAGTTTTGACACTGGAAAAAAAATGTTGCTTACATTTTGTTTTCCAAACTTCTGATTTCTTTCAAAAGAAATCTATAACCAACCTTCAGTTGCAGGCTTTATAATACATTAAAATAAAATGTTTTAAATTTGCTTAACAGGGAAACTGGAAGACAAGATGTGGTAAAATTCACTATTCAGTTAAGGTTCTTTAGAAAAAGGGACCTTCATTTAAAATGACATTCATAAATATGCACTTTATCATTGATGGTACTATTCAGTAGAATGATTCTTTAAAATCTTTTTCAAATACATAATGTAGCAAGAATGCAAGTACCTCAGATTTAAAGTAGGTATGCTCTGTGGATTATTTCCTTTTTTTTTTCTTTGGTGTGTTTGAGGTTGGCACCATCCGTTTACAGCAGCATGATTGAATTACCTCTTTGTCCATAAGATGAGCAGGCAAGAATACACAGAGAATGCCGATGAAGGCACTTAAGGTTTCTGTTGCTATCTCATCAGGCAATATGGTGCCTGCCTACATGCTGTATGACACATAAGCCTCTGTTTAGATTGTTTGGGGAGTCTGTAAGAATACTTTCTTTTTGCTGAATATTCATGGCAGAATACGAATCATAAAAGAATAAACAGTAGAGTATCAAGCATCTTTGCATTTGAAGTGAGTAGTGGAATAATTCCATAGATCAGCAGGCTGGCCCACTATTATAAGTTATATTGGTTGGTTTGAAATGCAGGATGGAACAAACTAATATTTAGATTGTTTTAAGAGAATGGATGAGTTTCTCCTGAAAAGAGCTGAGAAACATTTCTGTTTTCTAAATTTCAGAAGCCCATTTTTGTATTGTTGTCTATCTGAATTATCTAAGAACAGATACTTTGAGCGGGAAGCCAGGGTGGATTTATTTCTAAGTCTCCTTTGTTTCCTTGAATCTTAAATCAGTAAATTTAAGTTACTAAAAACTGAGTATAACTCCTAGAGGTTCTTAGAAATGGAATATTTCCTTCTTATTTTCCTAAAATGCCAAGTCAACTAGGTCAATTTCAGGATGCAGAAGAACATTTTAAAGTCTTCAGTAATATTACGATTTAAAGAGAAATTGGCCGCGAGATTAATAATAATAATAAGCAGACAGAATGCTAATCTAAACACCTTGCTAACTGTGCAACCATCCATATGTACCAAATTCCTTGTGTATCCAGTCACACTTGGCCAATAAAGAATTCTGTTCTGTTCTGTTCTATTCTATTGTGTATTACATTTATATGCCACCTGACTCCCAGTGACTCTGGCCAGTTTATAATTGTTAAAACATTAAAAAAAGAGAGAGAGAGAGAGAACAATGCAAAAAACATGAAAACAACACAAGACAAAGGAACAACAATGGCAAAGAAAACCCAGAGGGGAAAAGAAAGGAAGAGTGGAGCTTCAGTCTTTGCCAAAGGTCTGGGTGAGGCCCTCCAAAAACACCAGAAGGGTAAGAACTTTTCAGATTTGCTTAAGAACATCATTCCAGAGGACAGACATTGCAACAGAAAAGATATGGTTTCAGGGTCTTGAAAGATGGCATTGCTTAATCAAAGGAATCTGGAATGCACCAAACCCACCAGATTGAACCAGTTGGGCAGACACTGTGACAAGTAGGCAGTCCCTTGAGTTACCAAGGCCATGTAGGTTGAAAGGGTTAAAAGGGCTAAAAGATGAAAGGGCTAAAAGATGAAAGATAAAAATACCACCCATGAAAAGGGGTTATTATTTCTTTCAATATTTGATTGGGAGAAAAACCAATATAGTACCAAATGGCAGACGTATTAATGAGATGTAATTGAATATTGCAGATCTATACAAAAATCTACACATTAAAACAATTGTACAAAATGTACACAATCAGGTGAGATTGGATAATGGATAAGAACAAGATACAATAACAGGCACACTAGAAAACAGCACAAAAAAGTGCTTTTATAAGGACAAACATGCATGAAAATTCTCATAAATATCCATTAAATCTTAAACACTTTCAGATTAAGAGTCCCAATAGATTGAATTTGAGAATGGAAAAATTAACAACTGGATGAATTCAATAGTGGCTTATTCTTTTAACCATTATATATTAAAAATACAGCGGTCCTAGGCACAGTACATACCAGTATGGAATCTAATTTTGTCTATAACCCTTTGTAATAATTTTAAAAAGTTATTTAGTTGATAGAAGAGATTGATTTGGGAATAAATGATCCTTTAACAATACTAAGATCCAAGTTTTAGACATTAGTACCTTATATAAAGCTCAACAGATCCTCTTCTTCCCCATCTGCAGCCTATTTTTCCTTTAATATTTACAGTCACTATTTAACTGTATCCACTTTGCAATAAGGATTTCATTAATTATTCTTATTGACAACTCACTATTGTCTGGCTGTAGTTTCTTTTAATTACTCCATATTCAGTCAGTAGTCAGTGTCCATGTGAGCTAGGAGATTTCTTACACAGCTGAACCATAAGACTGTCTATAAAGATGTGACTTAGCTTCATAGGTACTTGAAGGACTTTTATTCCATAATGAGAATTATATTTCTATATTTCTCTTCAAGTTTGATGGAACATGAAGGAAGCGTTTTTTTTTAATCTCTTATCATGGAAATTTGAGCAATTAAAATATAAATCTTTCCTATTTGAATATGGCTACACAACAGATAATGGAAATGCCAATCTATCCACTTGCATTAGTTATAATGAAAAAACTTGCACATCTTAATATGGATTTGTTTTCCCTGTTCATATAGGAGTAGTTTAAACATAGAAAGATGAGCAAATTGTTTCGTTCTATTGATATTGTTGTTGTTGTTTAGTGACAGTAACTTTTAAAAAATTAATCACAGCATGATGCAGAGAGGAAGCCTGGACTTAATTGGTTCCTTTCTCTTTTTGACAAGTTGCTCAGTGTGGAATCAAGAAGTCTTTCTTCTCTCTAGTCTACTCTTATATTTCATCACTGAGAATTAAACAGACGGTAAAGGAAGAAGGGATGAATATTCAGAAATGTAGTAGGTTGTTCTTAAATTTGGGGGATGGCATTAGGCTTTGTAAGACAAGTATATTTTCTAATGGAACATGAAAGGAAGTTCCCAAATGTTTTCAGCGCAGATGATGAGAATCAAATCAAATGTCCTGTTAAATGGGTCTCCAGTTCAAAAATAACTTACATTATAAACAAATACACAAAGCCCTAATTATCTGTGACCAAAACTCCTTCTATTTTCTCAGGGTAGTTAATGCAGTTCAAGCTAGAAATAATGGCTTTATTCCCCTTTATTCTTGCTCCTCCAATTTAGCATGTGTTTCTTTCTTTGTCCCGTATTGCGCTCAAGTTTTGTAAGCAACATCAGTAGCAGTAGCAGCAGAGTAGCTCTGGGGTTTGGTGCGTAGCAATCTGTTAAGGAGATAAATAATCTGTGTTGGCAGGGCACTCCTGCTCCCCTCTTTAATTTGTCTTATACACAGAAAATTATAATTAAATCATTCATGGTAAACCCTTGAGTACAGGCGGGTGAACACCCTTTGGTACAGACTGCCAGCAGAGAAGATCTTCCCTGTTGTACCACAAGAAGATATTTATCAATATGCAACACAATTAAAAGGCGAACACTTTTGTGCTATTTGTGAGGCGGACGCCAAAATTGAAATCAAGGCTTCTTAATTTCTTTTCCCTCTGCAACTGTGGCACTCAGAGTGATTAGCATACTATTTTGACTGCATGTTTCCATGCTTGGATTTTGTTCAGACAATTAAAAAATATTTATTGTGCAATTAAATGCATAAATATAAATTCACTCAATTTGATAACCTATCTCAATCGTCTCTGCCCTGAGGGACATGCTTAGCTACAGATACTTATGTTCCCTAAGAACAAGTAAAAGAAGGCTCAACACTGGTATGCAAATATCTCATCATTTTAGTGTTTAATTCTCTGCAGTATGCATGCTTTAAATGCTAGAAGGGAAGTAAGTAAATAAGCTATATATATTTTTAAAAGATCATTTTGCTCCTCTCCAATTTGAGGGACCGTGTGCAGGTTTATTTTCACAAATAAGAAGCATGGAATTCTGTCTGTACATTTCTGTATATAATTTTCTTTAGCTATATTATAACCACAAATGTTAAAGCTATGCAATACATAATTAAAGTGAAATTAGCATCAGTGATCAAAAGACTGTGTTTGTGGATAAGATAACAAGGCGTTCCCATTTGTAGTTTTGGCAGCAATTTGGGATCCATGTGTGATCCATAATTTCCTAGTCAGACAGGGGGAAGGTATGTTGCAGAACCTATCAGTTAAAGGTCTCTGACTTCTCTGCTGCCCACCCTGTAGAATATTCTTCCTCCAGGATTTCCTGTTTGAGCTTCTTCAGCAACAGACCGAAACCTCGTCTCTGCGAGGCTTCGATCTGTGCTCGCCGCTGGAGCACCCCGAGCTGGCTGGTTTCGGGGCTAAGCCACCCCGTAGAGGTGGTGAAGAGGGGGGAGACTGCCAGCAGGGTTGAGGAGAGCCACATCTCTCCTCCCCAGCTGGCCATTACTCCCTTTCCCGAAGGCAGTTGCAGCGGTGGTCAGAAATGGCCACCACAAAGAAGAACTCGACCGGAAAAGAATGTGCAGGAGGAAGATAAGAGGAGAAAGTTTTGGTTGAATGGGTCAAACAGCAAAAGCAACAAATAAGGTACCCTGGAATTGAAACTGTTAAAAAACAATAACATTGTTCCCTAAGAAGATTTTTAAGCTGCGAAGGAGAGAGAAAAGGGAAAAGATTTGGTTTTCTTTTTTTCCTATCCTGACAGCTAAGAGACTTAAGCAAGAAATTGGAAAAAAAATCCACTTTGACATCAATAGGCATTTAATGCTGAAAATAAAAAGTCAAAGGGATAATAAAGATTTCTGGATAATTAAAAGCTTTTGAAAACAGGAAAGGAGAGAAAAATAATAAAAGGGTAGGATCTGGAAGGGAGGAGACTGCCTGGAATTAAAAAAGAACTTACAGGAAAATCTCAACAAGACTTCCAAAAGATACATTCTAACTGAAATATCGCAACAAAAACCCCAGGAAGAGAAAGTCAAAAAAGAAATAAGAAGATATAACTCGGGACTATCTGGATTACTTGATGATTTCTGGATTCTTGGTTAAGATTGCCACAAAGAAGAAGCCATCTTTAATGAACAAGTAATCTTAGATGGGGGGAAAAAAGGAAAGGGGGGAAAGATAATGGAAAGTTTAAGATTGGGAAAAACAACTCCAAAAAAAATATATAGTGAAAAATAAGTATAAAATCAGGAAGCAACAGAAGAGGGAAATGCAGAAGAGAGAATTAGAACTAGAGAGACAAGGGGGTAAAAAGGGGAGGGAGAAGATGAGAGGGAAGAAAGAAAGGAAAAGAAGTTATAAAGGACAGAAGCAAAATATAGAGAAACGGTCTATTTAGAGATAATGGGTGAAAACTTAATGGAAAAAGGGATTCTGCAAAGGTACATAAGATAGTATGGTTATATTAGGAGCAGAAATAATTTTAGAAAATATGAAACAATGTATGATTAAAATGTCTGATAAAATAGCTATCATAATTCAGTGGATTGCTTGTCAATAAACAAATGTAACAAAAAGTATATTTAATGATTTATAAAACATATGTGAAGAGAAATAAGGGAAAAAATAATTATGGAGATTATATGTGTTTTTCAGGAAGTATGATATTTAATTGAAAAGAAGTGTTCAAGATGTTAAGATTTTAATGATTATTAATGATAGAACTGAACTGGAATGGAATGAGGGTTTATAATTACATATATTTACAATCTTTATTTTTTTTAAAAAGAATATACCGTATTTATCGGCGTATAACACGCACAGGCGTATAACACGCATCTTCATTTTAAGAGGGAAATTTCAGGAAAAAAATAAGGGTAGCTCAGAACTGACATCACGTCACGACGCTGCGCCGCCGCTAGGCACTATTGGGAACGGGATCCCTTAAAGAGGATTCCGCTCCCTGGACATCGGCGTATAACACACATACATCATTTGCCCCCTATTTTCAGGGGGAAAAAGTGCGTGTTATACGCCGATAAATACGGTAGTGTGTAAGAATGTACCAAGCAGAATTCGATTGGAAGTTATCTATTATGTATTATATTGAAGGTATATATAACTTAAGGTATATATTGAAGTTTAAATAAGAGTTGAATGGATGTAATTAAAAGATATAAAGGTGTCATACTCCAATTAGTAACTACAGGAGAAAATTTGTTTAATGAGAAAAGATAATATGAAATTGAAACAGAACAGACAAAAGTATAAATATAATGATTTGAATTGAGATGACATAATCAAAATAAAATTGAGAAAATTAAAAGAGGGGAAAAACTATATAGAAAATGTAAAATAGTATAAGATATGAAATACAAAAAGGAGCATGAAATTGAGTTTTGTGTCTGTATAAAGAAGTTCAACCCGGGACCATCTATTTTCAAAAAAGATGTTTTACTTGTATTTTGTATTATGTGTGAAACCCCAAATAAAATTTTATTTAAAAAAAAAAGAATATTCTTCCTCCAGAGGTGAGGCAGGACCCAACTCTCCAGGGTTTCTGGACAGGAATTAAGACATGGCTCTGTGGCCTTGTGTGGGAAGCCCAGGGGAACATGCAGCTGTGGGGCTGGTTAGACCCCTGAAAGCTCCCTTTGCTTTTTGACTAATCTCTTGCCACTTATTTTTTATTTGTTAAAACGTTTATATACTGTTTTATATTTTAACATTTTATTGGATACTGTCCAGAGTCCCACTCTGAGAGAGATGTGGAAAAAATAATAATAAAAATTTGCTAGAGTTGAATCGTAAGGGTTGTCAATAGTTGTCCTCTCATGTCCCTATTAAATAATTGGCTCTGGCAAAATTGTGCTACCTAATCACTTTAAGGCTAGGAATTGTTCCTGGGAGTTTTTGCTAGAATGGATATTGTTAAAGTAACAGTCCCAGCTGCTTCTTGGAAACTAGAGGGCAACATCTCTTAGGATAGGGCTGTCAAATTTGCAGCCCGCTGGTCGGATGCATCATGCGCTAGCCTGGTGTAACGAAGGGGGGGGAAGTCCCAATACGTCACATGAAGGCGACATGATGACACAAATAAGTCTCTTTCAAGTTGCTCCTTACTTCCTGAAAAAAATCACAGATTTGTACAGGTAGTCCTCAACTTAGGACCACAATTGAACCCAAAATTTCTGTTATTAAGTGAGCTTACAACCGCAGTTGGGACTGGATTTTTGAAATCAGCCAAAGTCAGCTAGATATTGCTGTGCCTATTTCCCAAATGTCCTATGACTCTGTATGGTAATATATGAAAGCATTGATTTTTGGAGGCCAGTCCTCAGGGACAGTTAACATAAAGTAAAGAATTACTAATATTCTGAATGAATAAGGAGGTTATTTGGGGTTAAAGATCTTTGCGTCTCTTTTGCATGTGGCTGATACTTGAATGACCTTTGCTCTACTCTGTTAGCTGGAGTAACTCATCTGATTATAGTCAGCATTTTTCTTAGGACCACTGTTCTAATGATGTCTATAGAATTGCTAATTGGTAAATTGAAGTACATGGGTAGATATAGGTATTGCATTTTAAGTAATATTACCTGGTATTACCATAGAGTGCCAGTCAGGGGTGGGTTTCTACCGGTTCTGTCCACCTCTGTAGAACCGGTAGCTCTGAAGAGCAGCAGACATAGAACCGGTTCTATGTCTGCTGATGTTTTTGCCCACCTGCCCACCCAGGCTCTTACCTGACCTTTATTTCCTGATTTTTTTCAACTTCAGCTGCCGTGCGAGGCACAGTGGCAGTTAAAAAAGCAGGAAAAAAGGGCTTTTTAAAAGGCTGCTTTTCTGCATGCAGCGTGCTGGTGACGATTTACAGGCGCCCACCAGCAGGTGCAGGGAAGCACATCGTAAATCACCGAACCTCGTACATCACTGAACTGATAGTTAACCCTGTCGGATCCCACCCCTGGTGCCACTCAGTCAGTTGCAGTGAGCGGGAGACTATTAGGTAATAATACTTGTGCTGAAATGCTAACAGAAAAATACTGCTTTTAAGGGCAGTAGTTTCCATCTGTCAAGAGTGGCAGCTGTAGTAATATTAAATGCATATGTACATATCCATTATGCTATTCCTTTTCTCTGAAAAGCATAGAAAAGGAGTAAGGAAAGGTAAGCCAAAGAAAAAGGCACTGAATAAGAGAAGAAACTGAACTTTAATTAAATCTACCATAGTTTATCCCAACACTATGCACAACACCTCTCCATCCCTTTCTACTTTGTAAACTATCCTTACTTCCACCTTTTGTTGTTAAATTTCTGACTTCTCTCTCTTTGAAGAATGGACTCCATCAACTCCATTCAGCCATGACTCTGTATGTCTTCTCCTTCCTCTTAATGGCATTTACTTTTCTGCCATACCATTGTTTTACAGTTCAATTCTCATTCATTCACTCAGTATGACTAAATGCTTTCAATATTCAGCAGCACCCATGATCTCTTCTTATTTTACCATCTGGATGTCTTAAGTAACCCATTCCTCTTGCATCTAGGTTACTGTTATGTTTCTCTTGACATCTCCAGCTTTCACCCCTGGTAACAGAGTGGGTAGAGTAATACAAATCTTTTGTTCTTTTTTTGACCAACATTCATTCTACAGTACTTTTCTATCTGCATTTGCACATCTTAAAATCCTTATGTTTGCTTTCCATTCGTTCTGTTGAGTCTCTGCAATTATTCTATTTTCATTCTTTTGTTTCTTCTACCCAGAGTACTTTATTCTATATCTGATTTCTCCCATCCATTAACATTATCAAACAGTGATCTGCTCTTCGTTCAGAAGTTCTCATAGCTCTTATAGCCCTCATTCCTTTTCCATATATATACATGAATCAAATAGACCTTTTTAAAAAATCTATGCTCACTAATCACTCTTACTTGGGTCTTTATATGACCACTTTTTCTATATTTTTTCTATTTAGCAATTCGTGTCAGTTGAAAAAACTATTTTTCCTTCTGTTTCTTTTTCAATATTTCCATTCACTGGAGCATGGCATACAATGATCACCATTCTATGGATTTGTATATTCATATATATATATCCATGACCTAGATGGCATCAATTCATGCTTTCTGACATACATATTACCCCTTTAACATTAATTAAACCTATAAACCTAACTTCTCTCTGTGTGTGCATGTTTATGCATAAATTCCACTTCTCAGAATCAGATATTTATTCATCTTTCCACCTTTCTCTTAGTTTCACATAACATTTTCCTTTCCTTTCAATTGATAATTTATACTCTTGAGCCATTTGCTTTCTAACATATCAAGTTGCAGTCTTCAGTATTCTACAGTCATTAGCAAATCATTTCATAGATATCAGCTTTGGTTTCTATCCTGGCTTTGGGTAGAGAGCTGAAATTAGCTGCAAAGTTGAGAAAAGAATTTACAACTAGTTTTTTCTAATTAAAGTGAATGGAGAAAGTATATTTTAAAAGTTAAAGAAAAAGGATAATAAGTAAGCCTGCTTCTTCTTCCACTGAGGCAGGGCTGTCAAACTCCTGGCCCACGGGCCGGATGCATCACACGCTGGCCACGCCCATGCCCAGTTTAGCGAAAGGGGGAAAAGTCCTGATATGTCACATGACGCTGCTGTGACGACATGAGTTTGACATCCTCGCACTGAGAATTTGAATAGAATTCTTACCTGTTCCCTTTTGATGTGTCCCTTCCTTTATGAATTAAAGGGCAGCAAACATTCAGCTCAACACTTCATAAGTTCACTGGACTAGATGGAGGATATTCAGTTTAATATAGCAGGACTCTTCTTTAAGCTCACAGCTATTTTTTCAACAATAAATATGCGTGTAAAACTTCTCATAACAGTTTAGTTTTTTTTAAAAAAAGGGTCCTCTACCAGACCACAACAAAGATGGAATAAAATATGGTAAGTTCCTTTGAACCAGCTGTGTAATGCCGACAGTAAAGCTTGAAATAGACTGTTGAGAAGTGTTCCAGTAACAAGGATTCAATAAAGTTTATAATTCTATTGGGTTAAATCAAATTCCAAAGCCCTTAAGTGATAATATTTGCCAGGGAATAGCTTTCAGGACCACATGTTTAATGAACATACTTGAAAAATAACACAGTGAGGTCTTACTGCCATTTGGTTGTAATGTATCTTCAATCCCTGGAATAGGTCAGTCTCTGATGTACTGATTGTGCCTTTATTTACAATGGTTTGAACAAAATAGTTAGACAGGGTAATTACCACTGAAACAATGTTAAAGGGATTTTTTTTGGGGGACTCATTACTTCGACTGTGGTACAATCAAATAACTAATTTACACTTTCCCCAGCAGTGTACATATGGGGATCACTTGCAAGAGGTGTCATCTCAGCAACATTTGAAAACACTTTCATTTCTATATGAAATATTTAATAAAACGGTTCAGAAGACAAGCTATTATTTGTTTCAGTGGGATAGAAAACCAGATCAAACCACGTGGATCCAGTTATTCATTTAAAAATGTTTCTGGGCTGTTTGGTGACCATCTTAAAGTTTCTTCTATCTGTGTTGTGTTACTATGTAAAAGTGGTAACCCTGCATCATTAATGTAAAGGTAAAAGGTCTTCTCATTCCAGATCCCCAGATTTATCCTTCTAGATCCGGGTTTTGCTCTTTTAGGACATTTTCTCCTAGTCAATTATTTGGAGAGATGAGATCAGCAAATAGTAGGAAAGGACATTTGTGTATTATAGGAAAATATTGCCTTTACATCTTGATTTTTTTTCCTTTACGTTTGCCTTTTTAGTCTACTGAGACGTAGTGGAAACATTCCACAAGGAAAGAAATAGACAATTCCAAAGATCTCAGATGGATTTGAAAAGTTTTCTAAGCTCTTTTAAAAGAAACCTGTGTAAGTAGGAGTAAGGAACCTATGTCTATGGGCTAGATATAGTCTTATGACTTCTGGTATCTGGCACAGGGCTTTTTATTTGTTCAACACTGATACTGAAACTGCTACGTGCATGACTAGGCAATGACTAATGACTCTGTACCTTGACCTGCATGGAACATTTTTGTCCATGCACTGAAAGGTACAGTTTTCTAGGCAAAAGGAGATAGAGATTGTTCTCCATCTTCTCCTACATAAGTTGAGGAACTGTAATTTTTTTAAGTTTTCCACACGGATGTAAAATCAATGCCCTTTGCTTACCTATCCGTACCAATAAGATGCAAGTTAAGTGAATTTTTTTCAGAAGTAATCAGTCAGAATAGAGCTGGAAGGGACCTTGGAGGTCTTCTAATCCAACCCCAGCAGGAGATCTCTATGCCATTTCAGATAGGTGGCTGTTTAGTCCTTTCTTAAAAACCTGCAGTGATGAAGCACCTGCAACTTCTGAAGACAAGCTGTCCTCACTGTTAGGAAGTTTCTCCTTAATTCCAGGTTGTTTCTTTCCTTGATTAGTTTCCATTCATTGTTTCTCGTCTTGCCTTCCAGTGCTTTGGAAAATACCATATTTCCCCATGTATAAGCCACCCCCTTTTTCCAAAATTTTCAAGCCCAAAAAGTAGGGGGGTGGCATATACAAAGCAGGTACACTTTTTATACGTGAAAAATGCATAAAATAATAAAGTAGGAATAAACTGGTTTTCCAGCAGTATGCTATACTTTTTTGTAAAAATTGTACGTGATGATACGATTACGAGTGCGAGTATGCGATAGAAATGCATACGCTAGGCATCGGCCTGAATGCTTCGTTCCTACTCTCGTTCCGATGCGTAGATTGCTAGCGTCGCCCGCACCGCTTTCGGCGTCATGACCGAAGTTGTAGATCTAGACGTCGAATTTTGTTTCTTTGTAAATTTTCTTTCTTCATAACTTGTTTCTCTAATAAAATATTTTTTTCAAAACTTCACAGTCCAAAAATTGGGGGGGTGGCTTATACAAAGGGGGTGCTTATACATGGGGAAATACAGGTAAGTTGCCCCCGCCCTTCTTTGTGGCACCCCCTCAAATACTGGAATACTGCTATCATGTTACCCTAGTCCTTCTTTTTGCTAGACTGGCCCTATCCAATTCCTGCAACTGTTCTTCAGAGGTTTTTGTCTCCAGGCCTTTAATCAGCTTAGTTAGCTCTTAGCTCTTCTTTGCACTTTTTCTAAAGTTTGAACATCTTTTTTGTAATGTGGTGACCAAAACTGGATGCAGTATTCCAGGTGTGATCTTACTACGGATTTATAAAGCAGTACTAAAATTTTACATGATTTTGGTTCTCTTCCTCTGTTTATACAACCAAGGATTGTCATTCAATATATGGAGACACCTCTGGAAACATCATCAAAAAAATGATATACAATAGCCTTTGATATCTTGATATCTTGTGATTGAAAAAAGAGCAGTTAATAATATTTTCCTTGGGTTTTTCTTTTTCTTTCTTTTTTTGAAACATAACCACAAGAAAGTCATCTTTTCCATCATTTTTTAGAAAAATTACAGTAAAATAACATTCACTAATACTGGCAGCCACTTTCTGTGACAATTTACTATCCAGATTTTATTTTGCAAAAGTGTAATAAATGTCACATTCATTCACATTAATAAATTAATTCTATTAATTTCCATTTTTTTCATAGGAATTAGACACCTACCTACTTTAAAATGATGAAATTGTCTTTTGCTTTGTTTTTTTCCCCTAAATGTAGGATTTTTTTCTACCTTATTGGTAATTTTGACCAGCTAAATCCTTTCTTATTGGCATTTATTATATTTTATATGGCAATCACATTTTTGAAGACCTTCAGTGAATTAGATGTACCTATTCTTTTTCTTACTAGTCCATGTTGAAGAATTTAAATCAGTTAGGTTTTCTAATACTAAAAATTCCTACAAAATTATTTACCTTTGTATCTTTCCTCCCCTTTGTTCCCTGCCTCTCTTATCCTTCAACTTAAAATATTGTTAAGCAAACTAACTGCATTTACTTATTCCATCACATGACTGTCCTTTGGATGGGAGGGTGAGATTTGTCACTCAATGGTCCTCTGGAATCTGACCTGACATTATAAAAATGTTCAATTGGCATGCTTCATTGGTTTCTGGTCAAATATAATAACGATCAATTATATACTATTTTGTATGCACTATATCCAAAAGCACTTTAAATAGATTGGGTTACTCTTGGCAGACGCCGAACAGAATTTTTCCAAATTTTAGCATATGTATTGTTTTATACTTCCATCTGGCTGACAGATATCTTAGTGCTTTCTATAATGTCACTCTTTTCTTGCTATCAAAATGGTTACATTTGTCTGTAATATAACTTGATAAGAGTTTTTTTGCATACTGGTTGCTGATGACTTACTGTTAATATGTACACACAAATTTGATACAATTCTAAGCCAAAACTGTAAACAAGTATTGCTGTCCAACAGCCTGGAGTTAAATGAAATATTTTGCTACCCTATTCTTGAAATAATACATTTTGTCAGCACAATTCACCAATTCAACTGTTTAAGCACAACTGAATAACATCAGTGGAACACTGAAATGTGAATTTATACTGATTTGTATGCGGCTGAGTTTCTTTTTCACTGTGTTTGTTAGGAATATCCCAAAAGTGTGAATCAATTAAAAAAGTGGACCAAACTTCAAATCTATATTGAGCATGGGTACTACTTATAATACAAATGTTAGGAAGATGGGAAATACTTTAAATAAACTTTGGAGATAGAATTTACTCTTCTGAAGATTTATTTAAGATTTATTTATTTATTTAACGGTTGTATGTTCCTGTTGAAAATAGTGGAAAAATTCTCACAGTCTTAAACCAATCAAAATATTCTCCAATTTGGTGCTTCCCAGATGCACTGCCCTACATCTTCCTCCATCCCCATTACTTATAAGCCCCATTAAACTCTATTAATGGGCAGATTAATGACATTTTAATGCTATTAAAAGCAAATATGCCTTAAGCAAAGTAAACATGGTCCATTTATTTAAGACGAAGCTATAATCTCAACAGCAAAACTTTTCTGTCTTTCAGTTTACTCTCTGTATCTTTTCATGGACTTCTTCAGTTTCTAACATCTAATTTAGTTACTTTCCGGGTGTTGTGAGAAACTTTTCCTTAAGGCTTTGCAGGCAAATAGCAAAACGTTATAGCAACTTGCACTGTTTCAAAAAAAAGCTGTTGTCCCACAGGTCTGCATGAAATGAGCCTCTGACTGGTCATGAAGTGTGAATTTATTAGTAATGGCTTGACATAGACAGACAAAGGTTATGTGAAAGAAAACTGATACTGGTAACTGTTTAAATGTAATATCAATTTGTGTAGCCATATTTCTTATACCAGTAAAATTACTTTATGCAAAAACATCTGGAAGAAGAAAAGCGAACTCTCCAACATGATATTACATTCTTATTTGAACGATAAAAATAAAACCACAAAAAATAGGAACTTGCTTATGCGTGGTAATGGTGGCTTTCCAAGGTGGTGTAAACAATATCACAAATATCCATCCCTGAGAAAATGCCTCAGGAATAAAGGCACTTGCTGCAACATTTCTTTTAATTCAATTTGCAGTGTGTCTGTTCACATGCACTTTTAAAAATAACATTCTGATGGCTCCTTAAAGGCTGCTTCAAACCTTTCCCCAACACAGGTGGTGTTAATATAGGACAGTCCCCCAGGCACTTGTACAGCTTGTTCAGTGTCTGCCTCCATCTGGCAGTTGGTTCCATTCACAGAAAGATGTTGTAGTTGTGCCCGTGGGTGCTGTGGTCAATGCAGTGTAAAAAGCAAATTTCACCTCTCAGCAACACATGTGTCATGTGTTAGGTCTTATTGCAGAAACCAAGTTGTCTGGGTGATTCCTAATAACTATTAATTCCAGGGTCTTCCTGTTTCTTTTCTTTCTTGCCTATATGTGAATATTTCAGTTCTTAACACTCAGTAAGACTGTACAGTGATCCAGGTTGAAAGTGCAACATGTGATTTGCGGCATGCCCAGAAACACACTTAATACTTGTTGGGAACACCATACTGTGCCTGTTCCCCAGCTTCTGCATCTATTGCTGACGATAGTTGTATGAGGCTACAAAAGAAATGGCTCCTTTAAGAATTTCCTGATAGGTAGTACTGTTGTGCCTGGTGCAGTCCAAATACGTTTTTACCCTTTGGATTTGATTCTCTGCGCAACCATAGCAGTTTATTTTTTTAATGCCTCAAATCATGATTGTCTGGCAATTGGTTTCTGTTTGAGGCCAAATGTAGACATGACAGGAGCATCTCCCAAACATTAACATGTCTGCTCCAATGCAGGAGAGGATGTTTATTCTTAACCTCAAATGTTATTTTTTATTAGTAGCTTTAATAATAAAATTAATAAAATCATCATTATTCATGACACAGTGGTGGCACAGTGATTACAATGCAGTGTTGCAGGCTAACTCTGCATTCCATTGCCAGCAGTTTGATTCTCATGGGCTCAAGGTTTGACTCAGCCTTCCTTCCTTCTGAGGTCAGTAAAATGAGGACCCAGATTCTTGGGGGCAATATGCTAACATTGAAAATCATCCAGAGAGTGCTGTAAAGCACTATGGGGCCATATATAAGTCTAATTGCTATTGCTATAAAAAAAATACAATGAAATGTTGGCTGCTATTCTTAACAAGAGAATCCAAACTATATTCACCATAGAAGGCACTACTCTTTATTTGTGCTTGAAATGTCTGCATTATCTCAATTATGCTTCTGTAAAGATAGTTTTATTTTAAATCATGGGCAATTCCAAAAACAAGCTTCAGTTTGACAATTTGGAAGGACAATATGCCTTCATTTTTACTTTTCATTTGGCTTTTCTGTTCTAAATTCTGATATCCCTAAATTATAGCTTATCTCCAGTGATTAAACCCTTGATATATGATGCAGCATAGATCCAAGTATAATACAAGAAACACAAAAGGAAAAGAGTTTCTTTAATGAAGAATGCGAATCAAGAAATTTTGCAAATTTAGAAACCAGCAAAAAACTAGATGTTTCCCCTGTATCCCACACTATCATTATCGTGCCAAATGTTTTCTCTGTTTGTCTGATTATTTGTTATGTTGTTTAGATAAACACAAACAAATAGAAAGTATAGCACCTGCAATAGCATATGATATTTACAGTACCTGTGTGCTTCAGCTGGTTTTCCTGATGAAACAGTCTTGTGTCCTATGGAATATGGTTGCTTTTTATAAAGTACAAATAAAAGAAACGTGTCATGAATCTGCTTGAATGGAACAGCTATATATATTTTCCCTACTCTCTTAGTGTTTTTCTAATACAATATGAGCAAAGTTATGGTTACCATAAATATGATTGTTATTGTGAGAAAATGCTAGCTCTTCTTCAAGCAGAACAATTCAATTTATGTTTAGCTGTGGATGTAATCTACCTAGCATTTTTGCTGCGGAAATCCCACTTTTTTTGCAACATGACCTGGAACTGTTGCATGTTTCCCATAATACATAGTACAGTAGTCCTCAACTAACAATAGTTCATTTAGTGACCATTCATAAAATTACAATGGCACTGAAAAAAATGACAACCTTTTTTCACACTTACGACCAGCATCCTCCTGGTCATATGATCAAAATTCAGACCCTTGGCAACTGACTCATCTTTATGACAATTGCTGTCCCGTGGTCATGTGATCCCCTTTTGCAACCTTCTGACAAGCGAAGTCGATGGGAGAAGTCAGATTCACTTAAGAACCATATTGCTCATTTAACAACTGCAGTGATTCACTTAACAACTGCGACAAGGAAGGTGGAGCAAAACTCACTTAACAAATGTTTCACTTAACAGAAATTTTGGGTTCAGTTGTCGTTGTAAATCAAGGGCTACCTGTATATCTTGTGGGCTGCTATCTGGTACATATGCAGAACAGTGGTGGTTTCAAAAAATTTTTACTACCAGTTCTGTGGGCGTGGCTTGGTGGGCGTGGCAGGGGAAGGTTACTGTAAAATCTCCAGTCAGAGGTAGTATTTGCCAGTTCTCTGAACTACTCAAAATTTCCGCTACCGGTTCTCCAGAACTGGTCAGAACCTGCTGAATGCTACCTCTGATGCAGAGGTTGGAAAGTTTTCCCTGAATACATTTATATAACAGGCAGAAGTGGCAGTAAAGTTGAGGTAAACGAATAGCAAAAATAATGAAAGAGTTCTCATTTACTTAACATGAGAAATACATTATTTTTAAGATTCATGTCAAAACAGATATCCTTTCTTTATTTTCTTCTTAGAACATTACATTGGCAAATATCAAGTGTCTCTGGTGGTTGCAGTGCATAAACATATAGATGCCTGGAAAAGTGTCTGTGAGGAAAGAGAGCATCAGAAGTGTTAGAACATAAATGTTATATTCAGCCGTTAAAAACAATTAAAATAAATAATTTAAAAGCTACTTTCAGTGGTAGCTGTCAAAGCAAAGGGCGGCATACTCTATCTTAATTTTGAATCACTGCAAGATTAATCTGTAACAATTATAAGTAAACTTTGACATGCAATCTTAGCGAATGGCAGAAATATTTAAAAGAGACATTTATTCATGTAGCCTGGGTGCAAATCTTATGTATCATTAAGGGTAATAATGAATCCTTCATATTTTGCCGGAAAACAAATAGGTAGCTGGCGTAATATTTTAAGAAGCACTGAAGAAAGAAAGGAGCACTAAAAAACATCATATATAGGTCTCAGTTTGACAAATAACCACCTACTGCTATATAATGCAATGCTCATCAAAAAAATAAAAAACCACTAAGCACAAAATGCCATTAAGATAAGAATATAGTATTGAAAATGAGCAGCCTCTAAACTATCTGTCACTTTCCTAACATGAACAGTACATTTTTAGAAGTAAGAAACGACAAACTAGTCAGACTCTCTCTTATGAACCCAAACCTAGGTTCATCCGTCAGCATGAATAGCCAGCATGGAAGACAGATACAATCCTGCAAACCATTCTGATGTGAATTTGAAACAGGTTAGGATAATCACCAGGACCTTCCACACTGGGGAAGTCATTCTTCTTTGAGAGCCTTATACAACTATTGAAAGTTAGAGATTTTCCTATAATTGTCCATGTCCAGTGAAGTAAATGAAGACCTCTTAAGTCTAGTGATTAGTTCTTTCAAACAGAATTGATTTTTCTCTCCTTCAGAGAGGCATTATGATGTTTTCACACACACACACACACACACACTCACACACACAGCTAAGTGTGTGTTAGTATCCTGATATCAAATATGTTCCTGACTCCAGGACTGTGGTATGCACAGTCAATACAAATCAATTATTTTAATGGTTTTATTTTATGAATTACAGCCAGCCACACCAACTCCTCTTCTGATTTTCATAGCCTGTTCTACCACAGAAAACCTACTTAAAAGAAAACTGAACTCAACGATTCATCTACCTTCTTCTTCCTCTTCCTCCTCCTCATCCTCTTTTTAATCATAGAAATAAATTATATATACAAGCATAAATGAGAATCAGTGACAAAAATAAGCAAAGTGTTTGTTTAATTAGAATAAAATGAACCTAAGATACCAAATCAATCCAATTTCTTATGCATAAATTAGAGAACTATGCAGAGAGGAATAAATTTAACAAAGATAAGTAGAGTGTAATTCTGATAAGCTGAAAATCAAATCCATGTATAAAATGAAACATCAGCTTAGAAAATGCAATTGGAGGTGAAGGGAGATGTGAAATTATACAGCTGTGCTCATTTTTTTATGTTTGTGATATATAGATGTTAATCAGATTCCTGTTCATTTTTATTTTTTTCTTGTTAAAAATTAGAACACCAGTAATACCAGAGAGGATGAAGTGTTTAAAAATACTACTACAAATACTGAAGTGAGCAGTTAGAATGAAAAAGAATTGGAAGAGAAGACTATGAGCTAAGATTAAAGGGAATTAAATATCTAGAGCCTTAGAAAATAAAGGCTATAAGGAAGTTGTGATGACAGCATGCAAGTACGTGAAGAGACACTCAAAAGAAAAGAAAAGAGAAATTGTTCTTGTTAATTAGCAGTGAAATGATTAAAAATGCCAGAGCTTTAAATCTGCCCATTAAAGTATTTCTAATGTGACATCTATTCTGGATATCTAGATACTGATGAAAATTGAATTGAATAGAGGGATAAAAAAAACATAACAAAGACAATTATACAGGTACTGGAATTGAAACACAAAGCAGTGGTACAATACAGTATCTCATGAAAAAATTAGTTTCCTGTAAGTTTTAAGCCTACCTGAGGAGGGGGGGAGAGGGAAAATTCTTCTTTAAAAAAGCAGAAGCCACTTTTGTGTACTATGTTGTTTTGTTTACATATGATCATATATCCCAAAGTGTAGTTTGATTTTTATCATGTGTGCTTTGACTGTAAACAGTAGCAGCCTCTGGATCTTAATATCTGCTCTCAATATCAGTGGTTCTTAAATTGGGAGTAATTATCCTTAAGGGGCTACTTTGGACATATCCTGGGAGTAATGGAACAATTTATAATGGTTGTTTGTGAGTCAAGGATCCAGTTTGGGGTTGCTGTTGCCAAGAGAAGCGTGTAAGGCAAGGGCCTTCAAACTTGGCAAGTTCAATTCTCAGAATTCCTGAGCTAACATGACTGGAGGAGGAATTCCGGGAGTTGAAGTCCACAAGCCTTAAAGCTGTCAAGTTTGAAGACCCCTGGTGTAAGGCAACAGAGGCTGGGTTTTTGTAATGAGTAATGACATTATTCAAGACCAGTGTTTGGGTCAAGCAGTTTAAAAGACATTCCTCTATGTTGGGGGTCTTCAAACTTGACAGCTTTAAAACTTGTGGACTTCAACTCCCAGAATTCCTCATCCAATCATGTTAGCTCAGGAATTCTGGGGGTTGAAGTCCACAAGTCTTAAACTTGCCAAGTTTGAAGATCCTTGCTCTATGTAGAGGCTTCTGTTTAATTCAGCAGAATTTACTTTTCATGCTATGTAACAGGCTGTGAAGTAGGAGGCATTTCAGGACTGAAGGACAGGGTCTTCTTCTCCCTAACATACACAGATCTGATGTGTTTCATGGTATTGATAATTTTCAAAAGCAGATGCAATAGATTTATCACTCTGTGTTGTTTGTTAATCACAGGTCCAGAGAGGGTCATTTTTTTATTTGTTGACACCATTCGCTGCAAAGGCAAATTGAACTTACTCATAAAGAAATCTATATTTTGTTTGACAGTTACTTGTTTTCTTGTAGTTGTTCCTCTGGATTAGATGACTAATGCAGATATGTATATGAGTTGCATCTTCTCTACTTGATTGCTGTGTGCTTAATGATTGGGGGCTGCATGTTTGAAATAAGTTGAAAAACATTTTGCTTTGAGATGATGTGAGTCAGAATAATGTAATTTGTCTTGTCTGTTCCATGCTATACTCAAGTGATAAATATGTTTGTAAGAACCTGTCCTTGGAACAGTCAAAACTTCCATTATTTTGATAGCATTAGATACAGTACATAGTGTACATATAACCATTGACCTCTTGAGCAAGCATGAATTTGAGGGGGGAAATTGGGCATACCCTAGAAAGTGGTGAAAATCTGTCGTTGGCACATTGTCAGATTTTTTTTCCTAAAAAAAATACATCCTAACAATTGCCAGATTTATTTGGGTTATGTTAATAAACTTCCAAAATCTATATTCTACCCAGACAGATCAAAGGTCACATAATTGTGCAGATCCTTAGGTTTTTTTCCCAATTCCTTAGTCAGGAAAGTTGTTACCAAACTGAACCCCAAAATGAATGTGGAAAAAGATCCCAAGGCTCTACGTGAACTACTTTTTAAAGTTAATATTTCATCTACAAGGGAGAGAATGCAATTCTTTTTTAAAAATACAATTGAAAACTGAGATTTATAGGCTGATGAACCTCACTCAGTGTCAGACTTTTGTATAGCCATATAAATTGCTTACCTTGATGTTAAAGCATTTGTTTGTTTGTTTATTTATTTATTTATTTATGTCTTTTGTTCTTTCTAATTATTTTTTATGCGTTCTGAAATATATTGTCATTTGTTGATACTATTATTCACCAATAATATATTGGACTTTGAAATTGGACTTTTGTCCAGTGTTTCCATTATGGGAAAAAAGAATTTCCCATATAGTTTTATTGAATTGAATTGTTATTGAAGACTGTGGCATAGAAAAATATCATTTTTCTTATTATTATTGTGAAAATGATGCTACCTATTCTTTATGTTGTTAGCAGCTATAATTTCTGCTCCTTATTATGTGTCTTGCATGTAATACTAAGGCATGATATATTTGATTTCCATTATGACCAAATGTATCCTTTTCTATTTGTCCTAATTATTTTTATTTATTCCAAACTATTTTAATGTCATGTAGTTTTCTAGAGGTCTTGCCAAATGAATACACATTTTGGTGTATTTCTGCAAATGTTTTTTTTCCCTTTACTCAATTTTGCAGGCTATGCAGATTTTTGCAAGTGTTTTCATTAATAATCCTTTACATGTTTTTGTATGACTATGTACATTTCAGTTGTTTTGAAACTGCATTACAAAATTAGGTGAATTGTAATATAGAAGACTAATAACTACATTTTGCTTGTCCTTTCGATTCAGAAATTTCAGATTCATTAAATATGAACCAAGCAAATATTTCTGGCATGTCCAACTGACCCTCAAGCATTCTCTATTCTTAACTGTGTAGGACCAGAATTCCAAGTGCCGTGGGCTTTTATGAGTTCTGTTTGTTTACATGCTGCACATCGAAGACTGTTGTGCCATGTGGTTTGTGTTAGACTCAGCAAAATCTTAGTTCTAGTGAAGCAACTACCAAATTACACCACTGGCTTTCATGGATGATATGTGGGGCAATACACAGTCATCTTAACAAAAAAGTGGAGTGGAGGGGGTGGTAATGACTGCTGTTTGAAACTTTGTAAGATGATTGTGACAAAGTCCTTCGTGGTTCTAGACCAATATACTTATCTGACCATCTTTCACTGTTTGTAGGTTGTTTGCTTGCTTTCCCAGTATGTGTTTTTTTTATATTTGCATTGTTACTATTTTCATTCTGTTGTGTTTTATATTGTATTAATTTGTGATTCTGTGATGTCTAAAGATGCTGCAACCTTTGAAGCAGCTTATAAATTGATTAAATGATTAAAGTTTGCATGTCCACTTAAATTAGCATGCGTGAATCTAATGCTATCCAGTGTTATAATGGAATGTGTGGATGACCTTGGGGGACAAGAGAAAAAGATGCTGCCTAGGAAACAATCAGACATGAGAAGGAGGAGGCCCCAATGGGTTAATGATCAGAGAAAGAAACTTAGGAAGGACCCATCCTAACTGATCAGACAGTTAAAAGTGGTGGCAGGAAGTTGGTGCCTTTAAACTAGCAAGATTCTGTTAATGTAGCTTTACAAATAGAGTTAGTTCATCTAATCATATTTCCTGTCTGTCTTATTTGGGAAGGCTGACAAGTATATTGGATTCTTTCCATGTCCATACAGCTGTTAACTCAGGCAAGTCCAGTAAAAGATGTTCCTTGCTGTTAGTCCAATGTAGAACATTAGAAAAAGAAGTCTGGAACCAGATATCTCTCTACAAAATACATATCTATGTGTTCTGCAAGAGCATAACTCTTTTAGAAGACAAAGAACCAGTTTCTTGATATTCTCAAGACATTGATGATGCTTGAATCTGAATAGGGGTGAGTAAGGCCTCTGTGATGACTTAATTATCTTACAAGGGCATCAGTTAACCAGTTATGGTAGAATAGGAATTTCTGTTAGATTGGCCTCCCTGTCATGAAACTTATGATAATTAAACTAAGAAAACAAAATGGATAAGAAAACATGTTTATTCAGTAACACTGTTGTATTACTCATTTCTGATAATCTAAATAGAATGTCAAGTAACCCAGCGGAGTACTAAGTATATGTAGAATTGCTATTCTGTGGATTAGTATATTCAGTATGATTCAGTTTATAATGATGAAATTATTCTTTGTTCAAATGTTAAGGATATAATTTTTTCATTACATTATAAGAAGAGAACTTCTGCAGTGTAATTGTACCCTATATCTTGATAAACTGACTGAATTCCAGTATGTTGTCCAGACATGTCTACTATTTTAGCAAGAGTTTACAGGAGTAAACTTACCTTTCCTGTTAAAAAAATGGGATTAGTTTGAATCCATAATAAAATATTACACAGATTTTATATTTATATAGATCTCTTAAGAACAGAATTCACAGTTACAATTCTAATTCTGTACCTCCCATTTAAACAGGAATATCCATCTTTTTATATTTTATAAAAGAACACAAATCCTATAAAGAATTGAGATCCAATAAAGATAGTATCTAATAATGCTATCTCTTCCTGTCACTTCAGAGCAGATATGCATCTATAATTGAATTTGACCCTAGCAAAAGTTGTTCCATTATATGGACTGGAAGTTGTTGTTTGCCATTGCATGTATATGTTTGAATAGGCATGTCATCTACATCAATCTTAGTGGATGATTATTTTCTGTTATGATTCCTTAAAGACAGTATGGGTAGTCTTCAACTTACAACCACAGTTGAGCCCAAAATTTATGTTAAGTGAGACATTTGTTAAGTGAGTTTTGCCCCATTTTATGACTTCTCTTGCCACATTTGTTTAGTGAATCACTGCAGTTATAAAACTAGTAACACAATTGTTAAGTGAATCTGGTTTCCCTATTGACAGAAGGTCACAAAAGAGGATCATGTGGCTCTGGGACACTGTAACCATCATAAATTTGAGTCAGTTGTCAAGTATCCGAATGTAAATCACATGACCATGGGGATGTTACAACACTTATAAGTGTAAAAAATAGCCATAAGTCACTTTTTTCTGTGTCATTGTTACTTTGAAAGGTCACTAAATGTACTATTGTAAGTTGAGAACTACCGTATTTATCGGCGTATAACACGCACTTTTTCCCCCTGAAAATAGGGGGCAAATGATGTATGCGTGTTATACGCCGATGTCCAGGGAGCGGAATCCTCTTTAAGGGATCCCGTTCCCAATAGTGCCTAAGCGGCGGCGCAGCATCGTGACGTGATGTCAGCGCTGCGCCCGCCGCATATTATTATTTTTTTCCTGAAATTTCCCTCTTAAAATGAAGATGCGTGTTATACGCCTGTGCGTGTTATACGCCGATAAATACGGTATCTGTAAAAAGAAATCTTGGTGCAATTTTGTCACAATATAATACAGTCAATTGTTGCATGTTCCCCGTGTTTGAAGGCATTTGGAGAAACAAGTGTGATGTGTTTGGTACTTGTTTGGGAAAGCACCAGGAAATCTTTACGACATAGACTGGACTGGGTAATCAAAAATCAAAACAAAGCATTTGGAAGCCATTTCCATACTGCTGCCAAGAAATCTACATTGGCCAGTTCCTAAGGTTCCGTCTTAGGCCAGTATTCTTCAATAGCTTCATAAATGACTTAGATGAGGGAATAGAAGGGGGACTTACCAAATTTGCAGATGATACTAAAGTGGCAGGAATAGCTAACACCCAAGAAGATAGGCTCAAGATACAGATGGATCTTGACAGACTAGAACACTGGGCCCTATCTAACAAAATGAAATTCAATGTAGAGAAAAGTAAAGTCCTACACTTAGGCAAGAAAAACGAAAAGCATACACATAGATTGGGTGAAATTAGGTTTAATAGCAGTAACTGTGAGAAGGATGTTGGAGTCTTAGTGGACAACCAGCTAAATATGAGTCAGCAATGTGCAGCAGCAGCCAAAAAAGCCAATGCAATCCTAAATTGCATTAACAGAGGGATATAATGAAGATCAAGTGAGGTACTAATACCACTCTATAAAGCCTTAGTAAGACCACACCTAGAATACTGCATCCAGTTTTGGTCACCACACTATAAAAAAGATGTTGAGATTCTAGAAAGTGTGCGGAGAAGAGCAATCAGGATGATTAGGGGACTGGAGACTAAAACATAGAATGAACGGTTGCAGGAACTGGGCCTGGATAGTCTAGTGAAGAGAAGAACCAGGGGAAACATGATAGCAGTGTTTCAATATATGAAGGGCTACCACAGAGAGGAAGGGGTTAAGCTATTTTCTAAAATACCTGTAGGCCAGACAAGGAATAATGGATGGAAACCGAACAAGGAGAAATTTAACCTGGAAATAAGGAGAATTTTTCTGACAGTGAAAACAATCAACCAATGGAACAGCTTGCCTTCAGAAGTTGTGGGAGCATCATCACTTGAGTTATAATCTGCATCCAGTTATTCTCAATTTTTCATTTAGGATGTGATGGATATATTTCTTCTGTTTATCTGTCTCTGGTTTCCTTCCTTCCTTCCTTCCTTCCTTCCTTCCTTCCTTCCTTCCTTCCTTCCTTCCTTCCTTTCAATGTAGATTTGTAAGGCAGACATGGAAATTATCAGTGTCTAACAAAAATCCATCAAAACAATCACAATTTCCACAAAGTATATTTTTGAAAGTATGACTAGAAATATAACTTTTTAATTGTATATACTATTTATTCTTTGAATGAGTATTTAACATAAAGTTGTCTGCTAGTTATTCCAGTTTAATTTTGATAGATAATAAGAAAATATCAGAAATATAAATGAATAAGTACATGTTTCTCCAAAAGTTAATATATATTTATACTGGAAAGCAATGACCAGCATTCGTGCAGAATGCCATTAATGATATTTAAAAAAAAACAAGTAATAAATAACTTATTGTGGCAAAATTATACAATTTGTAAGTTGTTGGCCTTACAATTACTGCAACTTGTAGTTTTTATGGTTATAATAGAAAAATGTAAAAGTTGCAAGGGCTGAGCATAGCTACACATTTTTATTGACGTAAAGGGCCTGATAATTCAATAGGGCAATCAATTGATAACAAGAAAACCAATTAAATCATTCAATGTTTAGAAGAGCTGATTATGAGTAACATCGGTTATAAAAGTTTTTCTTCTCTTTCTTCATGTTATAAAAAGATTTTTTATTTCCCTAAATTTACCCCAGTGTTCTTAATACATTTTTATTTACATAAATGAGTTACTTAAATTAATATTGTGCTCATCAAAATTTTAGCCTTCTGTGAAAAGTATCACTTGTTTCTAACATTTTTCCTCTTATTCCTATCTGTTAATTCTAGAAGACAGAGATTGTTCAATAATGCTCTTTTATTTTGTTTTAAATAGTCATTTCCATAGCAATGGTTATTAAAAATGTATTTCACATTGTTTGCTCTTCCAACAAAATCACCAGAGCCAATCTATTACTGTTACGTTCCAGAATCCCATCCCAAACATCCTGTTTACTAACAACTTTGCTATAGTTCAAACAGCAAAAATACAGCTGTTCCACTAATATTAGTGTGTATTCCAGGTTTCCAGTAGAGTCAGGGCATGTATGCTGTCCTTTCCTTCTTTATTATTATTTTTAATTAATCACAAGTATATTAAACTGAGTTATTGTAATCACTCCAAATAGCAACTGAATAGAGACTTAAGTTCTGCTTTTTCTAGTCCAAATCTGATGTCCTTTGCAGTCTAGCACACTGACTGATAATTTTTAAAAAAGAATGTTGCCCCTACCATATAGCTTACTCTAAATACTATAATATTATTAACTATAATGGTAGCATATTTCATAATATCTTAATATAAGGTTTATCAAGTCTTTGCATGAATTACAGTGGAAGTTTAAAGCAAATGAATAATAACAAAATGGTTATTGGAGTCATCTTGAGCCAATGTTGTAGGCCAGGGGTAGTCAACCTTTTTATACCTACTGCCCACTTTTGTATCTCTATTAGTAATAAAATTTTCTCTAACCGCCCACCAGTTCCACAGTAATGGTGATTTGTAAAGTAGGGGACCCCTACCTCCCACCTCGAAAGCTAGAACAGCCACTAGTGGGCGGTAGGGACCACCACTGTTGTAGGCAAATATACCTCTGTGATAGTTCAGACCTAGGACTGCTGATTGTTGATATATAAGAGGCAATATTCCAGGAACAAAACTGAAACATGTATAGATGGTCCTTGTGGGTATATTTTAAATCAAAAAGCTTTGACTTATCTTAATAGTATTGGGTATAGCTTTCTGTTAAAAATAAGAGGAGTAGAGATAAAAAAAATCAAAGCTTCTTTATATATAAAAGTCATTTAAAATTATGAGAATTGTAAAAAAAAAATTTTTGCTCATACCACAGTTGAATAAAAAATACTTCAGAATAATAATAAATGTAATAGATTCAATTATCTGACCATTTTGTGTTCAGGCAGATTCCTTCTCCCGCAACCTTAATTTTTATTTTGACTTATGGAAGACAGCATTGTTGTTCCAAAATATCTATTAATAATTCTTATTACCCATGAAAATGCTATTGACTTCCATAATGTAATCAAAATTTTAGAAGTTCAGTATTTGGCTGATAACTATGGACAAAGATGCAGAGATTTTTTTTTTGGTACAAATAAAAGTGTCTTACTCTGGTACAATTTTTAAGCATCTTGGAGTATATTTCCTTTTTTTCAATTTTTTTGTAAGACCTCTGATTCATAGATATGATACGTACAATTCCTCAAAAAAGTTCGGAAATGTTCTCTTGTAAACCTATATTTCATGATCCAAAACGATTTGCTTATTCCTCAGTATTTTGTATTTACTGGATTGTATTGATCAAACACCAAAGTAAGCTTATTCAAAGTTTCACATGATAATAGTTTCCTCTCTTCTGCCTTTTAATTATTCTTTCAGTTTATCCCATGAAGAACCCTCTCACAGTCATCCGCTTTATGGGCATGGAGTATGCAAATGGCCGGGCTGCGAAGCAGTATGTGAAGACTTTCAGTCTTTTTTAAAGTAAGAATTCTTAATTCTGTTCTGTTCTATGCTATGCCATCCCATCCCATCCAATCCGTATGTATGTATGTATGTATGTCCGTCTATCTATCTATCTATCTATCTATCTATCTATCTATCTATCTATCTATCTATCTATCTAATCTAATCTAATCTACATGCAATTGTGTCTGAATAAGTATGTGTACATGTGGATGTACATGTGTGTATTGCTGTGTTACATTTGTATTGGAATTTTGGACCATATTGTTAAATGTGGTACAGCTGTAGGATGAGGTATTATATACCAGCTTTTCTAACTGGGTTCCCATCAAAAGTGCTCATTGTAAATACATACTTACAGCATGTGAGTCCCCTTGTTCATAGTGGAGGGTGCAGCAAGTTGTACTGTGAGTTTAATTACTTTCTTTGGAATTCTGAATACTTTCATTCCCTTCTGTCTGTGATTTTTGTCCCCCCTATTGGTATATCAAGTAAGGCCATCTACTCTCCAGAGCAAACTTTGCTTCACATTATAATGGCTGAATAGGTGTATTTCCCAAATGTCAAGGATCAGAGACTATCAGAAATGATGCTGAAAAACTCAAAATGAAGGATAATAGTGGAAATCTTGGTGTTCTCTGAGCTTGGTTGTTTGCTTGTAGATGTTTCATTACCCAACTAGGTAACATCATCAGCACTGATGATGTTAAGCTAATTGGATAATGAAACATTGGCAACCAACCAACCTGAGAGCATCAAGGATTCCTCTTTTGAACCCTGAACTTCAGAAATCCAGTTCTTTTGGAAGGATAGTAATACACGTAATACTGTGTGATACATATATACACAAATATACTAAGACCACTTTTTTACAAAAGGAAGTAAGCTTTGTTACCAACATATAATCATGATAGTTTGGGACTTGTAATTCTGCAAAGTTTGGTAGGAACAGTAACAGTTATAAAAAATAACATTTAAAAATTAAATCCTTTATGAATTAAAGATGGAAGCTTGCTGGTAAAACTAAGGAATGCTTGTGTGAAAGAAACATTTTAGGCACACACTGCAATGTTTTCACAAGTGTTTTTATCATGGTAACATCTTGTTTACTTTAGTTGCTTGCCTAAAACTACTTGGAACATGTTAAGAAAACATTTCAGGAAAGCTTCTAAAAGAGGCTTTTGTTTAGCAGCAACTGCAAGGCTACTCAGCTCACAAAGGTGTTAACTTTCAACCCCTTAAGCACTTCCACATGAAATTCCAGAAACTATGCTTGTGGTTTGAGAGGAGAAAAGTACGTATAAGGATACCTGTTTAAAGAAAGCTGGAAACCAGAACTTGCTTCAAATGCACTAATGACTGCTGTCTGCAGATCAGAAAGTTTTAAACTGAAGTTATCTTTAAGCTTAATTGAACTACATCAAGGTTAAAATTGTTCAACATTAGAAGAAAAAGACGCAGGGATGGAAACTTCCAAAGGTATATACAATTGCTTATTTCATACACACGGTCTTTCCTAGTTTATTTTGCAAACTGACCACTAGCTAAAGGTGAGATTTTTTTCTTATTCATCCCCTTTTAAATGCTGGCAGGCAACAAATACGTAGGAAAGTTGATTGACATAATTATACAATCAACAAAATATTAATTCATTCTATCCCCTAGTATGTGGAACATGTTAAATTGGGATTCAGTTTTTAATGTCATAGATTTTACAGCATCCTGATTAACCTTGCTGACATTGTAGTAAAGTTCAAGACCTAAGTAATAGTTGCATCACTTACAAAGGTCAGAGTGGTCTAAATACCACACTGCCCTCTAGTGATCTCTATAATATTCTGAACAAAAGTTTAGAGGGAAAAGATCCAGAGGTGTTGTTACAGATAATTTTATAGTGTGTTATTTTTGTAGAACAACAGAGTTTGTGATCATTGTGCTAATTCATTTGGTCAATTTCGTAGATGAACAGATAACTATTATATATACAATATATCTTTCGTTTTATGTTGTATACTCTTGGAACCAGCCCTGTTGTTTGCAATCAATGAGAATTTTTGATTTTTGGTTTATGTCTCTTAAGGTTCATTTCCGGTATCTGATTAGAAGGAATTACTTAAGAGATAGTGATCATCTTTGTTTCATACTTTTTTACTGACACCATCTTCCACATTATTGCTATGTATAAATGGTAAAATTTATTATTAGTAATAGTGTCAAAAAAGTCTGAGACAGCAATTTTCCTTTCAATAAAAGTAGTTAAAAACCTTTTAGAAAAATCCATAATTTTGATTGCTGGTACTTCATAAATGTATAACTGTACTTTTTAGCTGTCTCTTTAGGGAAAAATGAGTTTTATCACCTGTGGTACCTGGGTTGATGAAATTGTATGTTGGAATCCAGCCAGAATGAAAGATGAGATCATTTGGTGGTACTAGGATTAGCAACAAGTTTCATACAAGATTGTGACTTCTTAAGCTGGGAATTATTATTATAGCAATGACTTTCTTGTTCTATTTAGAATTTTTTTCATTTTGAATCAGGACTAAAAGATTACAGTGAGGGTACAGCCATTAAGTAAGTTCAGCAAAACTAAAATATAAATATGGACGATGTTGTTTAATGGAAATAGATTTGTTGGATTTTTGAAACTCCATTTTCTGTCCAGTCCTTTATAAATATCCTACTCATAGTTCAAATTTTAAATAAGTGCCATTTTCCCCCTACATCTAATTGTTTGTGTGGATATTATCCATCCAGGAAATCTCTTATTAAACAAATATAAATCCAACAGGATCTTTTTTAACACAGTCCAGGATATTGAAGATTTTTTCCCCACCTATATAAGTATTTATTTTAATGTGCTGCATGCTTTCAAAGAAAGAAAATCAGCTGTCAAAATGGACTGTTTTAGTTCAAGGAGAAGTATTT